>NC_079220.1:17620214-17920214 GCF_029633865.1 Lampris incognitus | reverse complement strand
AATATCTTGTGAAATATACCTGTAACATTATTCCAAACAATATTGTATGTCGGTAATTTGACAAGATGGTTTGATTTAGACGCTACTGGAGTTGATGTTCGGTGATTTTGGGCGCGAGCCGTCGACCGCTGTTCGCCATTGCAGGCATGACAAGGTAATGTTGGCGTGAATAAAGCCACACCATGCCATTGTATTTGGGATGTAAAGGTTTTATATGCATTTTAATTCTGTTTAAAGGTAACTGACAGAGTGAGAAGTTGCGCGATCTTCAGGAAGTTCCACATGTCTTTGTTAAACCCTGTTTAACGTACATAGTCCACTGCCGTATTTTGCACCGTATTTTGTATTTATTATTTTCCTTTTAAAATCTTTTCTGTTAAACTTGCCACATCTGTGAACATTTATGAGCTGTTTGCTCGAAAGGCACAGGAATGTATGCACTCAGTAAAACGATCTGCATTCGAAGGTTCAAACAATAAAATTAAAGCTACAAGAACCCCGGAAGTAATTGTGTCCTGTGTGGTATCTAATTCCACGGGCTACATAATTTTGGTACCAGGAGTGGGGCGTAGCTAAAACATTTTTTTTAAATTGGCAACAGAGTGGCTTATTTTTACTTAAAAAAAAAGACGGCAGTGGTGAAGATTGCTGGTGACGTCCGTTGGTGTTGAGTCTGAAGCCATCCTGCTGTGGAGGTGGTGACCAGCGAGAGACGACGTGAGGGCCTCTAAGAGGTTCTGGTGCTTCCTGTTTCACACAACTCAGCCGTACCAGCGCAGAGGACTCCAGCGCTAACTTCAGCTACAAAGACCAAGATTCAGCAAGGCTCCAAGTTAAAGACTGTCCTTGTAGTATCCTTGAACCAGGTTTTGAACTAAATATCCTCATTTATACTGGACTGAGTAAAGATTAATATATCATTATGTCTAGTGATTCTGGTGATGAAGGGAGTTCACGTAATGATAATGGCCACACCTCAGGTGGCATAACGGGTATAGGTGAAGGTGCTACAAAAGAAATGCAGACCACCATGCTAGAGCTTGCCAGACTGCGAGATGAGCTCACCAGGTTAAATGGTGAAGCAAGGGCTCAGAGAGCAAGTGATAACAGTGCACCCACACGTTCATACATCTACTTTCCAAGAGAACGCCAGATCCAAGCATTTAGTGGGGAGTGTGGTACAGACAGGAGATCTGTCGAAGAGTTTATTGAAGAGGTTGAAAGGGTTTTAAGATACAGAGAGCAAACAACAGAAGAACAATGTGACTATATACTATCTCTATTGCATGGCCCTGCATTGGAAGAGGTGCGACTATGCATGAGGGGTCAGTCAGTGGGGCCCAGTGATTTATACTCTTACCTGAGCAATGCATTTGGGGAAAAGCGCAGTTCCACACAGCTTTTGCAGACCTTTTACAACCGTAACCAAACTGATGGAGAAGACCTCCGTGACTACTCCCATGCACTATCCCAGATTTTGAGCTCTGTAGTGAAACAGTCCACAGATGTAATACCTAATGAGAAAACTGTGCTCAGAGACCGGTTTATTGAGGGTTTAAGAGAAGCAGCACTCAGGCGTGAACTCAGGAAAATGGTTAGGGACAAACCAGAGAGCAGTCTTCTAGATGTGAGGAACGAGGCCCTCCTGTGGGAGATGGAGGACAGCAGGTCTCATCGTCCCAGGGTCATAAAGAGCAACCAAGTTACATCAGAGGTTCCGGAAACCCAGTGCTCTATTATTAAAACAAACAATGACCAAGGTATTGCATTAAATGATGTTCGGAGAGCAGTAGCCCATCAAGAAAAACAGCTAGCAGAGTTAGGCAAAACACTCGCTGATCTAGCCTTTGCTGTAGGTGAACTGAGTAAGCGCAGCACTCAACAGACATTCCTAGAGCCCAAGCCACGACCTAGACCCCAGCCAAAGTTCACACCAGATGGTCAGCCTATCTGTTTCAAGTGTAGAGGCATAGGTCACATTGCAAGAAAATGCTCACAGGCCAGAGGGGGTCAAGGGGACGCAACACCTAGTTCTTATGTAGTGCAGGAAAACTCGCACCCTCAGTTGTCATGAGCCACACAACTCGAGGGGAGGAAGCTGGCTCACCAAAAGAGACTCCAGACAGAAGCAGGATCTTAGAGCGTGCAGTCGGAGAATGTAAAACTGTTGAGGTGAAACTACGAGGTGTTACAGTGTCCTGCTTACTTGACACTGGTAGCCAGGTCAGTACAATTTCTGAGAGTTTTTTCAGGGAACACCTGTCAGTGAAAGGTGAAGACATTCACCCGGCATTTGAGTGGTTAAAGATCACTGCAGCTAATGGATTAGACATACCCTATATGGGCTATGTGGAGCTTGATGTAGAAGCCATGGGTCTGACTATCCCAGAGCGAGGTTTTCTGATAGTTAAAGATTCTGAACACTCTTCCTCTGTTCCAGGTCTAATAGGGATGAACATTGTCAAAAAATGCAGAGAGCTAGTACACACTGAGTTTGACGCCACACTGCAGGAGAGGTTTGACTCAAACTGGAGAGAGGCTTTTAATCATCTTCATGCAGTACATGCAACAGACAGACTCTCTTTCGCTAGGGTAGCTGGTAAGGATGTAGTCCATATACCTGCTTCATCTGCTGCTACAGTTATGGCTAGGGGACTCAGGACCGTGAGTGAGGATGGTTCTTTTTTGTTGCTGGAGTCTGTGGGTGTCCCCGTTCCTGGAGGTTTGGTTGTTGTGCCTACTTTGGTTTCATCGGGCAATCACATTTTTCCAGTCCGAGTCATGAACATGTCTGATGAAGATATCTGGCTAGGGCCACGGACTAGGCTAGGGGTTTTGACTCAGGTAGACTGTGTGAAAAGTGATGAGCTTTGTGAGGTACAGTTCCAGAGAATCTCAGCAGACACTGAACAAGTGAGTATCAGTGAACACCCCGAAACACCGACAGATGTGCAGGAAATTCTCGGCAAGCTCAATTTTTGTGGTAGCCCAGAACAGCAAGCACAGCTGACTTTGTTACTGAAGAAGTACTCTTTTGTGTTTGCAACAGAAGATGAAGATCTAGGCCACACTGACAAAGTACAACATGAGATCCATCTGACAGATGACATACCTGTAACACAGCCATACAGACGAATCCCACCCACACAGTACAGTGAAGTCAGGGAACATATTGGCAAGCTGCTTAAAAAAGGGGTCATTCAAGAAAGCTCTAGTGCTTATGCTTCGCCCATAGTACTAGTGAGAAAGGCAGATGGTAGTCTGAGGCTATGTGTCGATTACAGGAAACTCAACTCAAAGACAAGACGTGATGCATTCCCGCTCCCGAGAATTGATGAGAGTTTTGATGCGCTGAGAGAGGCAAAGTTCTTTTCGACCATAGATCTGGCGAGCGGATACCACCAGGTAGCTATGCATGAGAGAGATCGGACTAAGACTGCATTTACTACACCGTTTGGTCTGTATGAGTACGTGAGAATGCCTTTTGGTGTTTGTAACGGTCCAGCTACATTTCAGAGACTTATGCAAGTTACTATGAATGATCTCATTTTTCAGATACTCCTGGTCTACCTAGATGACATCTTGGTTTTTTCAGAGACATTTGAGCAGCATTTGGAGAGACTTGAGACTGTGTTTAAGAGACTGGCAGAGACGGGCCTTAAGGTGAAGTTGCAGAAGTGTGCTTTTCTACAACAGTCAGTAAAGTTTTTGGGTCATCAGGTGTCAGCAGAAGGTATAGGAACTGACCCATCCAAGGTCTCTGCTGTTAAGAACTGGAAGGTCCCAACCACTGCCAAAGAGCTGCAGTCGTTCTTGGGTTTCTGTAGTTACTACAGGAGATTCATTCGAGGCTTCTCACAGATTGCCGGGCCACTGCATGACCTAGTCAACAAATGTTCAGGTGTGAAAAAAACAGGGAAAGTAGGTCACCAGTTTTGTAATATGTGGACACCAGAGTGTGACTCTTCCTTTGAGCAGTTAAAGGAAAAACTTACCTCTGCTCCCATTTTGGGTTTTGCCGATTTCACACAACCATTTGTAGTTGAGACAGATGCTAGTCAGCATGGATTAGGCGCTGTATTGTGTCAGCAGCAAGGTGACACCAGACGTGTCCTAGCATATGCTAGCCGCAGACTACGCCAGGCTGAGAAGAATGACCGAAATTATAGTAGCATGAAGTTGGAGTTGCTTGCCTTAAAATGGGCAGTTGCTGAAAAATTCAGGGGTTACTTGCTTGGTTCAAAGTTTGTTGTCCTGACTGATAACAATCCCCTCTGCCACCTCAAGACAGCCAAGTTAGGTGCTATAGAGCAGAGGTGGGTAGCGCAACTGTCTGTTTTTGATTTCGAGGTTAAGTACCGTCCTGGTTGCAGTAATGCCGCCGCAGATGCTCTCTCTAGGCAGGAGTTTGCAGGGGAGCCTGAAACAGACCCTGACTCGGATTTTGACGACTGTATCACTGTGTGTAACCTGATTGAGCGAGGAACAGTTCTGGATCCTGGTCTTGTCTCTAGAGGTCTGGAGTGTTACAAAGTGAGACAGATCCGTGCTGGGGAGTCGAGGTCTGGTGAGACAGGTACTAAACAGGGCAACACCCCCACACTGCCAGGTTATACCAGAGAGGAGCTGGTAGGTTTTCAGGCCGGTGACCCCACCCTAAAAGAGTTTAGGGCATTTTGGGATCGGGGGAGGAGGCCATGTCCCAGAGAGAGAGCAGCCCTGTCTAGTCAAGTGAAAAGATTGTTGAAACAATGGAGATGCATACAACAACGAGAAGGGTTGTTGTACAGGGTTATCACAGACCCACGTCATGGAGAAGTGTGGCAGTTACTCGTGCCTAGTTGTTTGAGGGACCAAGTTCTAGAAAATGTACATAACAACATGGGACATCAGGGCATAGAGCGCACTGTAAACTTGCTAAGAGGGAGGTGTTTTTGGGTAGGGCTATGCGAGGATGTGGAAAGCTGGGTTAAAAACTGCGAGCGGTGCATTTTGACCAAGATGCCTCAGCCAAAAATCCATGCTCCAGTTCAGGCATTCCTGGCCTCCCGACCTCTAGAAGTGGTGGCTGTTGATTTTACAGTGTTGGAGGCAGCTTCAGATGGCCGTGAAAATGTCCTTGTTGTGACCGATGTGTTTACAAAGTTCACACAAGCGTATGCTACCAAAGACCAGAAGGCTGACACTACAGCTAAAGTTTTGCTCAGGGAGTGGTTCATGAAATATGGGGTCCCAGAGAGACTGCACTCAGACCAAGGTCGAAATTTCGAGAGTGAAATTATAGCAGAGCTGTGCAAACTCTATGGGGTTAAAAAGACACGGACAACTCCCTACAGGCCACAGGGAAACGGTCAGTGTGAAAGATACAATCGCACACTCCATGACTTGTTAAGGACACTCCCACCAGAGAAAAAAAAGCGTTGGCCAGAGCATCTGTCTGAAGTAGTATATGCCTATAATGTCACTCCTCATTCCACCACAGGGTACTCGCCTTATTATTTGCTTTTCGGGGTACAGCCACATCTCCCAGTAGATGCTTTATTAGGGCGTGAGTGTGTGTCAGACAGGAAACAGGATTGGTTGTCTGTTCATCAGGAGAGACTCCGACAGGCACATGAGAGAGCCAGAGAGTACTCAGAGCAGAAGGCAGCTGAGAGGATCTCACTGCAAAATGAGAAGGTGTATTGTCCTCCTGTGGACATTGGTCAGTTGGTTTTCCTACGTCACAGACCCCCAGGTAGACATAATATTCAGGACACATGGACCTCAACAGTCTACAAGGTAGTTGACATCCAGGGTACCACACACACTGTTGAACCTTTTGAGGGAGGTCCCATTAAAAGAGTTCATAGGTCAGAGTTGCGACCTTGTGCGAAACCAGTTCCCAAACCAAGAACTAGAACTAGGTTACAGACCACTACACAGCCTGTAGCTGAGGATGAGCCTGAGTCACCTGAGGCTGATTTTGTTATTGTTGAGGAAGTCATCCCTCGCCGGCTTGTGCAAGTACCTAACCTGCCTCTTGCAGCAGAAAGTGTTAGTTTACCTGTGACAGCACCCACAGATGAGAGTGACGGTGAAGGACCTGAGGAAGGTTATTCAGATATGAGAAATTGTGGCACAGAAACAGAATGTGTTAATGATGTGCATCCAAACGTTAGCGACAGTGACTTGCCCATTATTGAAAACAGGGACAGGCCCGCACTAACAGAGGATGCTGGTGGAGCAGGACGTAGAACCTATGAGCCTAAACCTGCCATTAGGAAAAGCAAGCGGGAAATGGCTGGATCTCATTCAAACCCATTTCATCTGCCAAAGTCAGCCTGTAATGCAGTCTCAGTCAGCACAGACATGGTCTCTAAGGTTTTGACAAGCCTGGGTGCTGCTCTCTTTGAAAAGGCCTTGCAGGGAGTATTTGAGTCAGTTCATGTTTCGTAGTCACCGAGGACGTTGACTATATTTGCAGGGGAGTATGTAGCCGGGTGGTAAATCTGTTAAATATGTTAAAAGATTTTCCACTTAAATTTAGTATAGTTTAACTGTTAATATATGTAATTGTTACACTGTCAAGCCATGTAAAATGTCATTTGATGTATTTAAATTGTGAGGCAGATTGTGAGTGTATTTTTATAGTTTTGGTTGTCATTGCATGTTTTGACCAGTAAGTGGCAGTGGCGGACTTTTATTGTAACTCCGTGCAAGTTATCCAAGTGCATCTTGAGTATTCTTTCTTTTTTTTCTTGTGTGGAGCGCCTGAAGATTGCGGTGTGACAGTGCTCTGACTCCGTAGTAAGTAGGTGTAAATATCTTGTGAAATATACCTGTAACATTATTCCAAACAATATTGTATGTCGGTAATTTGACAAGATGGTTTGATTTAGACGCTACTGGAGTTGATGTTCGGTGATTTTGGGCGCGAGCCATCGACCGCTGTTCGCCATTGCAGGCATGACAAGGTAATGTTGGCGTGAATAAAGCCACACCATGCCATTGTATTTGGGATGTAAAGGTTTTATATGCATTTTAATTCTGTTTAAAGGTAACTGACAGAGTGAGAAGTTGCGCGATCTTCAGGAAGTTCCACATGTCTTTGTTAAACCCTGTTTAACGTACATAGTCCACTGCCGTATTTTGCACCGTATTTTGTATTTATTATTTCCCTTTTTAAAATCTTTTCTGTTAAACTTGCCACATCTGTGAACATTTATGAGCTGTTTGCTCGAAAGGCACAGGAATGTATGCACTCAGTAAAACGATCTGCATTCGAAGGTTCAAACAATAAAATTAAAGCTACAAGAACCCCGGAAGTAATTGTGTCCTGTGTGGTATCTAATTCCACGGGCTACATTAGCTTATAATCTTCTCCAGAGTGAGACAAGAAGATAGATACCAGTTTCCTCTATATGTGTTTAGTAGAAAGCTATCTGGCTGCACGTTAGCCTAGCTTAGCACAATGAATGGAAGTACACAGTACTGGTTATCCTTGGTTGTTGGCCAACTAAGAACTGTCCCAGAGTTTAAGCTAGGCTAATCAGTACCAGGGGTGTTGAAATGCTATATTTGTAAAAATCTGGGCAAATACACAATCGTGAGAGGCACAGAAACAGGTTTCCTGAAAGAAAAATGAAATAGCTGCTCATTTGGAAAGGTTATCATGTATTATTTTACTTCTGTTAGTGTACCAAATAAAATGGCACCAGTGAAGTTGTGTCACCTTGGGTGATATCGATATCTGGTCTGACCCATGGACTAACTGGCTTTGGTCTAGTTAGTTTCTTAGTAATAATGCCCTTCTAATTTAAGGTTCACAATCACCTCACACAATGAAATAGTATGGGTATATTATACATTTCCTGAATCTTTACAGTCCTGTGAGTATTCCAGTTTTTGTGTTTTGTGTCCCTGATATTCCTAGATGCCACAGGGCTAAAAGAAAGTATATAGTTTAGGCGAACATTGCAGAAAGATGTGTGTTATTGACGGGTTGAAGAGCTCAAGTGACCTCTATATTTGTGAGAAATATCCACAACAGGGCTTGAATGAAAGCTAAGAAGGTCCCCTTTAAAATGATACCAAAGACAATATTATAGAACATTGAAAAATGTCCTGACGATGAGGCTAAACCAGGATATGCACCAGCGTCTAAAAGGCAATTTACTTTAGGGGGTGGTTAACTTCATGAGCTGATAACTGTGATACAGCTGCCACTCAGGAATGGTTATCATACCAAAATATCATCTACAGACATGGATCCTTTCAAAAATTATAAGTAAGTTTTGTCACCTTGAGTGTACCGAAATAGGAAATTTTGGGCTCTGGCCCATGGACTATTTGGTCCGAGGTACACGGCAGCACAGTGCAGACGTGTCACCTTGGTTAACTTTCTGATAGGTCAGGTAAAAATGAGCGTTTGGCTTAGCAGAAGGAACAGGATGACACAGGGTCCACAGATGCTACACTCCTGTTCAGGGGTCTAGTGGCTGCTCGGCTGGAAATTGAGTTCATGTTTTTCAAACTTATTTCATACTTGGAAGGATTTATTTCTATTTGGGGACATGGGGATTTGCAGTGCACTGAAGAAAACCAAGTGCTTCTTCTTAATTTTCCGAAAACTTAATAGGGGAAGGTCTGTATCCCTTTGTTTTTACTGTGTTGTGTTTTTCACTATGTATATGAGTATTTGTGTTAATGTTATCTTGATGTGAATGAAGAATTGGACCATTAAAGGCTTGGTCAAAGGTCTCTCTCTCTCTCTCTCTCTCTCTCTCTCTCTCTCTCTCTCTCTCTCTCTCTCTCTCTCTCTCTCTCTCTCTCACACTCTCTCTCTTTCTGGTCTGACCTCTGGCAGTGGCTGTCTCTCCATCAGGATGTGCCATTCTCTGCATGGCCGTCGCTCCCACACAGACAGGCATGCTGAGAGGCTGACCCAGCAGACAGGTGGATAAGTCAACAGTGGACACATCCCTCAGCACGCGCGGTAGAAAACGCCACCTACACACACACACACACACACACACACACACACACAAGCACGCGCACGATTTCACATTTGTATGCACTATGCACAAAGACGTAATTGTGCAAAGTAATTTGACTTTGGAGCTGTTGGTTCCAACACACGTACATGTCCATACACTGGGAGGGACACGATGACAAATCAACCTATCATCATCAAGCTGCAGCTAAATGATCTGATAATAGGAATGAATGACTTGATTTGTTTTTGCTGCTGAGAACGCCTTACAGATGGGTCATCGTAATGCAACGGTGGGTCACTGAGGAGCAGGGTGAAAGGTTGTTTGCAGTGACGTGTGTTGGTAGTATGCGTCCTTTCATGAATGTCTGTTAGTCTAAGTCAGAAGTCTGTTAAAGTTTTTTTCCCGCTTTTGTTTAAATTATTTTGCAAAATATAAAAAAAATCGCTGATGAACAATTTTTTGATGAACAAAATGAACATTGTCACAGACTGAAGGTATGACTGATCTAAAGCTGCACCGTGAGGTAAACTGTTTGTGTCATGTGTGTGTGTGTGTGTGTGTGTGTGTGTGTGTGTGTGTGTGTTCACTGCACCCAGGGGTGCTGCTAGAAATTCTGGGGCCCCTGACAAGATGTGACGCTACCTATACCTCCCCCCCAACAATAAGGCATCTAATTTATTTCCTGATAGCACACATTATTGCATGGTGCTTTTTTCCCCCTTTGTTGTCCCCAACTGTATCCAGCCAGTTACCCCACTCTTCCGAGCCATACCGGTCGCTGCTCCACCCCCTCTGCTGATCCGGGGAGGGCCGCAGACTACCACATGCTTCCTCCGATACATGTGGGGTCGCCAGCCACTTCTTTTCACCTGACAGTGAGGAGTTTCACCAGGGGGATGTAGCGCGTGGGAGGATCACGCTATTCCCCCAGTCCCCCCCCCCGAACAGGCACCCTGACCGACCAGAGGGGGCGCTAGTGCAGTGACCAGGACACATACCCACATCCAGCTTCCCACCCACAGACACGACCAAGCCAGAGGTAACATGGGGATTCGAACTGGCAATCCCCGTGTTGGTAGGCAACCAAATAGTCTGCCACACCACCCAGACGCTTATTGCCTGGTGCTTTGTGAAAGTGCTCTTTTGTGTTACCTGTTGAAAGCTGCTGTGTTGTCAGCCAGTGTCTGCTGCTGGTCAGCTCCTGAGCGGTAGTAGTCATAAATGGCTTTAGGAAGAACTGTCCTTGCTTCCTCCTCGAAGTCATTCACACACACACGACGCTCTGACATCACCGCCACAGATACACACACACACACACACACCACCAAGAAACTCCAAGTCACCCGGACAGGCTTCAGGAAAGCTATATGGCAACTCTGGTCCACTATGTCCGTGTGATGGACAGACGCAGAAGGACTGAGAGGGGAAGATGTGATCGAGAGAGCTGCTTTTTTTTAGATGATACTGAAGTCTGCTTATGTATTAACAGAGTTACTAAATAACTAGATGTCTCTGCCTCAAGTAAACTTTGAACCTAAAAAAATTAGTCTGAACTGAACTATGTGTGTGTGTGTGTGTGTGTGTGTGTGGTGGCTGCTGGGTTAAATTGTACTATAATGATCAAAGACAACAAGTTGATATGGATGAAAATGAAATTGCTCATATATAAAAAGGCAGCTTTGAATATGTTTTAAAAATAAAATGACATTTGATTTGATGTAACTCATACGAGTTCCTTTAAAGACAATCTCATGTTAAGGCACTTTGCATCTTATTTTACCTGCCTGGTCAAGTCATTTACGCTTCATTTGAAGCCCTGGTCAGACTAAAATACTGTTCATATTTACTCCTTTTGAAGGCAGTTCATTTTGTAATGGTTTCACATATTTATTAATAGGTACAATGAATACAAAAACCCAGCCACTGAGGATGCACAAGCCAGTGCATTCTTAGTGCTGGTCCCAAGCCCGGATAAATGGGAAGGGTTGCGTCAGGAAGGGCATCCGGCGTGAAATCTTTGCCAAATCAAATATGCGGATCATAAATCAGATTTCCATACTGGATCGGTCGAGGCCCGGGTTACCAACAACCGCCACTGGTACTGTTGGCTGGTAGGGTGCCAATGGAAGCTATGCTACTGCTGGGCGAAGGAGGAGAGAGGGAAGGCATGTCCAGATGCAGCAGGAGAGGAGGAAGGTTAGGAGTGTGGAGGTGAGAGTCGGAACTTTGAATGTTGGCATTATGACTGATAAAAGAAAAGAGCAGGCTGATATGATGGAAAGAAGAAAGGTAGTTACACTATATGTACAAAAGTATTGGGACACACCACTTAATCATTGAATTCAGGTGTTTCATTCAGACCTATTGCCACAGGTGTATAAAATCCAGCAGCTAGCCATGCAGGCTGCATTTACAAACATCTGTGAAAGAATGGGTCGTTCTGAAGAGCTCAGTGGATTCAAGTGTGGATTCAAGTGTGGTACTGTCACAGGATGCCGCCTTTGCAATAAGTCAGTTCGTGAAATTTTGTCCCTGCTGGATATTCCACAGTCAACTGTAAGTGGTATTATTGAAAAGTGGAAGCATTTAGGAACAACAGCAACTCAGCCATGAAGTGGCAGACCATGTAAAGTAACACAGCGGGGTCAACGAGTGCTGAGGTGCATAGTGCGTAAAAGTCGCCAATGCTCTGTTGACACAGTAACTTCAGAGTTTCAAACTTCCTCTGGCATTAACAGCACAAAAACTGAGCTTCATGGAATGGGTTTCCATGGCCGAGCAGCTGCATGCAAGCCTTACATCACCAAGCACAATGCCAAGCGTCGGATGGAGAGGTGTAAAGCACCCTGCCACTGGACTCTGGAGCAGTGTGTGTTCTGTGGAGTGATGAATCACGCTTCTCTGTCTGGCAGTCTGATGGACGAGTCTGGGTTTGGTGGATGCCAGGAGGCTACCTGCCTGACTGCATTGGGCCAACTGTAAAGTTTGTTGGAGGAGGGATAATGGTATGGGGTTGTTTTTCAGGGGTTGGGCTAGGCCCCTTAGTTCCAGTGAAGGGAAATCTTAATGTTTCAGCATACCAAGACATTTTGGACAATTCTATGCTTCCAACTTTGTGGGAGCAGTTTGGGGAGGGCCCTTCTCTATTCCAGCATGACTGTGCCCCAGTGCACAAAGCAAGGTCCATTAAGAGATGGTTGGGTGAGTTTGGTGTGGAAGAACTCGACTGGCCCGCACAGAGCCCTGACCTCAACCCCATCGAGCACCTTTGAGATGAACTAGAATGGAGATTGTGAGCCAGGCCTTCTCGTCCAACATCAGTGCCTGACCTCATAAATGTTCTTCTGGATGCATGGGCAAAAATTCCCTCAGACACTCCAGAGTCTTGTGGAAAGCTTTCCCAGAAGAGTGGAAGCTGTTATAGCTTCAAGGGGGGAGGGGGAGACCAACTCCATATTAATGCCTATAGATTTAGAATGGGATGTCATAAAAGCTCCTGTAATGGCCAGGTGTCCCAATACTTTTGTACATATAGTGTATATTGTGTGTGCAAGAGACCGGGTGGAAGGAGAGTAAGGCCAGGAGCATTGGAGGTGGGTTCAAACTCTCCTACCATGGTGCGAATGGGAGGAGAAATGGGTTAGGGGTAATTCTGAAGTAAGTGTAACACAGTGGTAAAGGAGTATTAGTGTAGAATATAGAAACTAATTTAAATCCTTATAAACTTGGAAACCACTATGTATGTCCCTATTTGTTGATATTTATGCTACTATCGCTTTAAGAATGGGATGTATATTGCTGATGGTATCACGCTGTCAGGAAGTGAATAATGTTCGTTGTGGCCACGTTTTTTTATTTTTTGGACCATGCAGAGCAGAGAAGGCAAACAATTGCAGACCAGATGATGGCGAGGGTTTTGTGTCTGCCATAAGATCTTTCAACCTTTGAGAGGCTGCCACTGCCATATTTATTGTATTTGTATTTATACACATTTTTTTGGTATTTCGAGCTGCATTTAATTGAAGCGGTTGTCCCCTCCAAAAACTCCCTCTCACACCCACAGAGCTAAAGTGGGATGTTGTGAAGTTGTGAACCCGTTACCTTTTATTTATCCATATTTTTACCATCGGAATAAAGACCCTAAAATTATATTTGAATGTTCTGTGTGTAATTCCCCCTGCTTCAAATTTTGGTACCAGGATTAGGGTTCCTATTCTGATAGTTTGGAAAAATTTTGTGAATGCAGCTTAAAATAAATAAATACAGACATGAGAGAGCTGGGCATGAAAAATTCAAATTCATTTTATTATGCTTCAAAAATTCAAATTTGGATATTTGTTCACTTGAACTAATGTGTTTCATGTCTCTGTTTCCAGCACAGAATCACCAGAAAACCAACATACCCGTTCCTCTGCCTAGAAATGCCTATTTGGACAGAGATTGTTATATTAGTCATGTGTCTTGAATAAAAGGTCATGAACATATGCTGAGTTTATGTTTTTCAGGCTACACTTCTGTTTGCAGTACAGTCCAGCTCAGCCCTTCACTCTCATGTGAAGCACAGCCCAGACCAGCTTAGTCCCCTCCCATTGTTCTCAGCATTATCCTAGCAGAGAACTAACAGCTCTTACCATTGGTAAATATTGTTGTTTCAAATTAATTTTATTATATATATAACACAAAAAAAGAAGACGTGACCAAGGCATTCTTGAAGAAGAAAAAATTAAAAAGCCTTTATTAATTTGCTAATATATGACTCAAGTGAAAATGTAAAAAACACACCAACGCGTTGCGGCAGCACTGGCCTTCATCAGTGTGACTTAATTTTATTATGATTCTAATCTATCTAAGGTGAAAAGTTGTTTACTTGAACCAATCTATATGTTTTATGTCGGTATTTGCAGCACAGAAGACCAGCAGACCCTTCCTTGTGCCCTCCTCCCTGTCAGATAATCCACTACTGTCAGAAGTCCAAGTAACTCCTAACCTGAAATGTCTGTTTGTTTGATTGATTGATTTTAAATTATTGTATCAAATGGAAATGCCTACATCAAAGAACAGAGATTGTTATGTCAGTCATGTCTTTTGAATAAAAGACCATTGACATAATATGCTGGGATTTATATCTGCTTAATGATTTGCTGTTTTTACACATACAGTGAGGGATGTTTTAACAATATAATAGGGGTTTGTTGGTTGGGTTGCTGCTTCACCAAACATTTTGGTCAGCAGCCGCCACTGATTTGGACGACACACTAGTGTATTCGCAGAGTTTCCAGGAACACTTGGAGAGGCTAGAAACAGTGATAAAATGCCTTAAAGAGACAGGACTGAAGGTGAAGTTGGAGAAATGCCATCTCCTCCAAAAAGAAGTCAAGTTCCTGGGCATCAAATCTCCACATATGGTTATAGCGACAGATCCTGGAAAAGTAGCAGTTGTAAAACAATGGCCAGCCCCTGCTACATTAAAGGAACTTAGATCATTCCTTGGGTTTTGTAGCTATTATAGGAGATATGTTGAGGGCTTTTCAAAGATTGCCGGTCCACTTAATGACGTTGTGAATTTGTGTCTTAACGCTGGCAGCCCAACTAAAGTCAACCAAATGCTTTGTGCATTACGGAACACAGAATGTCAAAATGCTTTTGACATCTTGAAAGAAAAACTTACCAGTGTACCCATACTTGGTTATGCTGATTTTACCCGTCCATTCATAGTAGAGACCAATGCGAGTAGTCATGGCTTAGGAGCAGTCCTATATCTACAACAAGATGACAAAAAAAGGGTAATTGCATATGCTAGTTGGAGGCTGAAAAATGCAGAAATGAATGTCAAGAACTATAGTAGCATGAAGCTCGAACTACTGTCACTCAAATGGGGAATAGTAGACAAATTCTGTGGATATCTGCTTGGTTCAAAATTCACGCAGTAGTGACTGACAACAACCCCTCATATCATCTCAAAAATATGAAACTAAGGGCCATAAAGCAAAGGTGGGTAGCGCAGTTGGCCGCATTTGCTTTTGAAGTTCGGTATCGTCCAGGGTGGTGCAACGCAGCAGCTGATGCCCTCTCATGGCAGTCGTTAACAGGGGAGCCTGACACTAATGGGGAAGATGCTGAATTTGATGACTGTGTTACCATTTGTAAGATGAGATGCAAAGGAACTGCACTAGAGCCTGAACTAGTCACAGTAGGGCTGGAATGCTGTACAGTAAACCACATCCGGGCTCTGAGAGCCAGTGTACCCAGTACGCTCTCAGGAGGCTGCACCTAGCCTGCCTGGGTATTCTAACGCTGCATTGTGTACATTTCAGAGTCAGAATCCTGTGCTTAGTGTGCTACGGTCTTTTTGGGATCAAAAGCATAAGCCAAATAGTCAGGAAAGGAAGAGTCTCAGTAGTAGAGCTGTTAAGTCCACGCTAAAGCATTGGAGCCATGTGAAGGAACGAGATGGGATGCTATACTGGGTGGTAAATGATGTGCACCACAGGGAGTGCTTTCAACTGTTTTTACCTGCCTGCTTGAAAAATCAGGTTTTGGAAAGTGTGCATGACTCCATGGGTCACCAAGGCATTGAGAGGACCTTACACTTACTGAGACAGAGGTGTTTCTGGGTCGGGATGCATAAGGATGTGGAGCTGTGGGTCAAAAGATTTCAGTGCTGTTGTCTCACTAAAATGCTGCATCCAAAAATTCACCCCTCTATGAGATCATTCCTTGCATCGAGGCCTTTGGAGGTTGTAGCTGTAGATTTCACAGTGCTTGAGCCAGCTACAGATGGCAGAGAAAATGTTCTTGTGATTACAGACATGTTTACAATGGTCACACAAGCTTTTTCCACACATGACCAAAAGGCAGACACCACAGCTAAGGTGCTGATAAGGGAATGATTCATGAAGTATAGTGTGCCTGAACGGTTGCATTCGGATCAGGGCCGAAATTTTGAGAGCCAGGTAGCTGAACTTTACAAGTTGTATGGGTTAAAGAAAACGCGAACTACTCCCCATCATCCTACAGGAAATGCACAGTGTGAACGTTTTTTTTTTATTCTAAGTTTTTATACAATATGAACCTTTTAATAGAATGTTACATGAGCTTTTGCACACACTGCCCGCTGACAAAAAGAGGCATTGGCCTGAGCAGTTACCAGAATTGGTGTATGCATATAACGTGACTCCACACTCAACGACAGGTAAGTCTCATTACCCACTGTATGGTGTGGATCCTTATCTCCCAGTCGATGCTCTGCTTGGACAAGAGCATTCTGAGGTTAAGAAACTTGACTGGTTGGCTGTTCCTCAGCAAAGACTAAGAGATGCACATGCACGAGCAAAAGAATACTCAGAGCAGAAAGCTGCTGAACAGATTGCTGTTCCCAATGACAAGGTGTCCTGCCCCCCGGAAGAGGAAGGTCGGCATGTGTACTTACGACATAGACCTTTGGGGAGAAACAAAATACAGGATGCATGAGGTGCAACTGTGTATCAGGTTGTGGAGATACAGGGAACTACGTACACAGTTCAACCTGTTGAGGGATGGCCTGTTAAGAGAGTGAACAGGGTAGACATTAGGCCATGTGTAAATCCAACTCTCCCTAGCCCTATGCTTAGAAAGATTACCAGACCAATCCGTGAGCCTATTCAGTCTGGAGGTTCAGAATCAGAGAGGTCAGATGGGAGAACATGATGATGGAATTGTGATTGAAGAGGTTTCTCTTATGGTAAAGAATAATCCAGAAACCGATCCCCTACCTGTTTCTGACCCTCAGTCTACTGAGGCAGTAATGCCTGATGTAGAGCCCAGTGTTATGGAGACTGATACTTTGGACCCTGAATTGGGACAGTCAGTAACTGTTGATTCAGAGCCCATACCCATCCCTGTACCTGTAGTACAGGTTCCCATCCCTGCTCCTCGCAGGAGTAAGAGAATCAATGCTGGTGTGCATACAAACCTGCACATTGAGCCAAAATCAGCTTTAGAGTCTCTGTCCCTAAGTTCAGCAGTTGTATCTCAGATCCCAGCGAATTTAGTTTCAATGTTCTTTAGAGAAGCTTTGAAAGAGGTGAAGACTACTTATGCAGACATCGATAGTTAAGCAGGGGAGAGTGTAACCCGATAGTAAAGGAGTATTAGTGTAGAATGTAAAGAAACTTGTTTAAGTTCTTATAAACTCGGAAACCACTATTTAAGTCCCTATTTATGTTATATTGATATTTATGTTACTGTTGCTTGAAGAACGGTACACGTATGGCCAATGCTATCCCGCTGTCAGGAAGTGAACAATGGTTGTTGTGGCCACGTTTTTTTCGACCATGCAGAGCAGAGAAGGCACAACGTGAGAGAAGGCAAACGATTGCAGACCAGATGGCGGCGAGGGTTTTGTGTCCGCCATAAGCTCTTTCAACCTTTGGGGTTTGTTAAAATCGTTTACAAATGTGAATCAAACGATAAGAGTTTTTCTTTTTAAATTTGTATAACTTCGAGGTGCATATGTATGTTTGTGCATCAGAACAAGAGTTAGCTAATTGATTTCGCTGTTGTAGACTTCAAGAGAATAGGCTAATTCTAATACAACAATGTAATAGAGGTTGTTTTATTTTTAGATTTTTTCCATTGTATTTTCATTTGTGAATACAAGGAGTGGTGTATAATACTGTTTATGTTCATCCATAGAAGCTGCCACTGCCGTATTTATTCGTATTTGGATTTGGATTCATACAAGTTGTTTGGTTTTTTTTTTGTATTTCGAGCTGCATTGAATTGAAGCGATTGTTCCCTCCAAAACAAAACCAAAAAAACACAAAACCTCTCACACCCACAGAGCTAAAGTGGGATGTTGTGAACCCCTTACCTTTTATATATCCATATTTTTACTATTGGAATAAAGACCCTAAAATTATGTTTGAATGTCCCGTGTGTAATTCCCCGGCTTCATCAATGTTCATGTTGACAATCAAACAGACCCCGATGCAAGAAACCGAAAAGGCTTACTATGGGCATTTGCTCTCACTCCGCATGTTTCTGGACCCGCCCACAATAAGGGGTATACTCTAGACTTAGTCATATCAAAATGACTTAATATTACTGTACCCTGTGTAATGGATGTTGATATTTCAGATCACTGTTGCATATTTTTTGATGTGTCTGCTTTTCCTGTACGACAGAAGAGCACTTGATTTTTTTTCTTTTATGGAGATACATGTGGAGTCGCCAGCCGCTTCTTTTCACCTGACAGTGAGGAGTTTCGCCAGGGGGACGTAGCGCGTGGGAGGATCACGCTATTCCCCCCAGTTCCCCCTCCCCTCCGAACAGGAGCCCCGACTGACCAGAGGAGGCGCTAGTGCAGCGACCAGGACACATACCCACATCCGACGTCCCACCCGCAGACACGGCTCATTGTGTCTGTAGGTATGCCCGACCAAGCCGGGAGTAACACGGGGATTCGAAGCGGCGATCCCCGTGTTGGTAGGCAACGGAATAGACCGCTACGCCACCCCGACGCCCCTGCGACAAAATATTTTAGCAAATCAGAAAACAGAACATTCAACGTTTTTATTTATTTCTGATTTTCCCCTTTTTTCTCCCAATTTAGTGGCCAATCGATCCCTATTTTAGTTCAAACACCCACCCTCGTACTGCATGCGTTTGCCAACTGCATCTCTCCGGCCGGCAGTCTCGAAGGAGACGCCTCGCCACTTCCGTGACAAGGCGACTCCAGGCCGAACCACTGCTTTTTCCGACACACACAGAGACGCATTCATGTGACAAACACAAACCGACTCCGCCCCCCTCCCGAAGACAGCGTTGCCAATAATTGCCGCTTCATCGAGTCCGGTCACAGTCGGATCTGACGAGACCGGGGCGCGAACCCCGGTTCCCAGTGGGCAACTGCATCGACACAAAGCCGATGCTTAGACCGCTACACCACCGCGGACCCCAATCAACGTTTTAGCCAGCCTAATCATTTGTAGACTGAAATCTTTACCTCCTTCTCGGCCTCCAGAGCATACTTGCTCTTATTTTTTAGGATCTTAACAGCCACAGTCTCTTTTGTGTCTAGTGTGAGACACTGGGCCACTTGTCCAAAGCAGCCCTCTCCTAGAAAGTACTGCAGCAGGTAGTTGGAAGTACTGCCAGGCAGAACATAAGACTCCAATACCTCCAAGTCTGAGGTAGATTTCTCTGATGGGGACCTCATTCTTGTTTCACAAATCAAGCACAATCTACAGTTTGCACGTTATACGTCTTCACTCGTTCACCTCCACACGTAAAATGGTCAGTCAATAGGCTCTCAAACTGCTGTACATCACATGAATTCTAGAACCTTACAGCAAGAAAATACATTTAAAGACACACGAGGGGGCCAATAATGCAGTTATAGGAAATTACCAACTGTTGACAATGAACGGCCAAATTATTCAACAACTGCTGCTCATATTGTTTTTTTGTTGTTGCTTTTGTTTTTTGTATTTTTTTGTTTTTCTGACATTAAAAAGTAACATTTGACCACAGCGATAGATAGATAGATAGATAGATAGATAGATAGATAGATAGATAGATAGATAGATAGATAGATAGATAGATAGATATATAGATGCTTAATTGCCCTACTTAATGAATTTTTTTTACCACACAGTCTGTACATCCAAATACAAGTTCATCACATCAGAAAACAAGTTCATCTTCATACTTGCACATACAGTGTGTGTATTTTTTTGGGGGGGAGGGTGTCCTTCTTTTTCTCCCTAATTGTATTTGGCCGATTATCTAATTTATCTTTGGTCTATTATCTAACTGTATCTAACTATGGACGTATGTATTATGTATACAGTATGTGACATACTGTATACATAATACATACATCATAGTTAAATACAGTTACACAGTTATTACACACAACATATAACTGTGCATGGCAATTAATGAGACACATCGACGAGCATTGTCACGGGGGTACTTTATTTAAAGCTGCTATGGTAAAGGGGACAGAACTTTAGTCAAAGTAGGCTTTTTTCCCCAGGATGTCGGCCTATATCTGCAACCAGATGGGAGGAATGTGAAGAACGGGTTGAGGGGCCATCAATAGCTCACGCTGCATCAACAGCAGCATCACGTCCGAGATACCAAGTTACAGCAACGACACTGTATACTTTGTTATATAGCAAGTGCTCTACGGCAACAATACAGAGAAGTACCCACAAGAATGGCCTGATGCCAGAAAACTATCTCTGTATGTCTCTCTCTCACTTCTCTCTCTCTCTCACTCACCCGCCCACTCACTCACTCACTCACTCACTCACACACACACACACACATTTCCTAATTTTGTTGGATAAATGTTTCAAATCCACAAGGAATTGTGGATCCACAATTCCAATTCCGGTTTGTTTGTTCCCACTACCCTCTGTACTCAGGTCATCCACTGGGCTCACACCTCTCAGATCTCCTGCCACCCTGGAGTCTCCCGAACAATGTTTGTCATCCGTCAGTGGTTTTGGTGGCCAGCAATGGACAAGGAGGTGTCTGAGTATGTGGCAGCTTGTCCCGTCTGTGCCCACAACAAGGTTTCCCGTCGCCCAGCTCCTGGTTTACTCCACCCTCTTTCTGTCTTTCTGTGCCCCACCAGCCCTAGTCCAACATCTCTGTGGACTTTGTCACTGGACTTCCCCCCTCAGAAGGTAACACCACCATACTCACAGTAGTCGACAGGTTCTCCAAGATGGTTCACTTTATTCCCCTACCCAAGCTGCCCTCAGCCAAGGAAACGGCCAAGGTTATGTTACATAATGTGTTTCGCCTAAATGGCTTCCACAAGGATGTGGTGTTGGACCGGGCCCGGAGTTCGTGGCATAGTTTTGGAAGGCTTTCTGCACCCTCATCAGCACATCGGACAGCCACTCGTCTGGTCATCATCCCCAGACTAACGGCCAGATGGAAAGGCTGAACCAGCAGTTGGAGACCTCTCTGCACTGTTTGGCCTCCCAGAACCCCAACAAATGGACTAAACAACTCACCTGGGTCGAGTATGCACACAACACCCGCCCCTGTGCTTCCTCTGGCCTCTCTCCGTTCCAGTGTGTGCATGATTGTCAGCCTATTCCCAGCTCTCAAGCAGGAGGTCAGGGTTCCGTCTGCTTTGGCCATGGTCCGCTGATGTCGACGCACCTGGGGCTGGGTTCCAAAGTTATTAATCCTGTTGCTGTGAAACTCAAACTGCCTAAGTCCATGAGAGTTCATCCCACCTTACACGTCAGCCAAGTCAAACCATTTAAAGAGAGCTCCCTAAAATTCATAACATAACCTTTTACAAATAGTAAATCCCTGAAATGTCTGAATTTAACATCTGCAAAAGAACTGCTGAAATATGCGCGATCTTACAAATGAATAGACGCTGAATGTATCAACCTTTAATTCATATCGAAGAACAAATTGTGTAAATTTATCATCTTTGCTTTATTGTTTGTGTAGTATTGTAACCGGTTATTTTCTTGCCCGGTGAGGGATTCGATACGGGGTGTACTGCACCACAGGGCGACGTCACTAACCGCTCGGCTGAACGGTCAGACGCGTTAGCCAGGGGCTAACGTGTCTTATTAGTAGTTTACAGTATTGTTTGATTTATATATTTCATTTCACTTGTTTTTAAGAATTTTGATTGTGGATGTTTTTTCTCTTCACTTGTTTGTTTGTTATGTCTTACTCAGACATGTTTTATACTGCGGTTGACTTGCCTTGTTTATAAAAATATTGTTCAATAAAGCAAAAAAAAGCTGCGTTAGTCACATGAGCAGAAAGGATTTCTACCGTGTGACACGATGTAATTGAAACTATTTGTTCAGTAAACGTTTTTAAACTGGAAAAAAGGAGACTTTGTGGTGGAATGAGGAAGTACAGCAAAGTATATGGACGCGTTAACGCGGTCGAAAATGGACGTGTTAATTGTGTTGTGGGACTACTTTATTGTTCGCATTAATACAGTGGCCTATAAATGCTACGTTGCCGCTAGAGGGCATTCGGTGTGGTGACAGCGCATCTGATTGTAGTGTACCCATGTACCAGTCGTTCTCTATTAAACCAGTAAACTTATATCTTGTCTCCTCGTGATACTGCAACCTACTACACATGGTGTCAGAAGTCTACGTACCCATAGCCACAGAAGACAATCGGACGAAATGGCGAAATTCTCACCGCCAGAAAACTTTGATTTAATTCACTCAGAACAATGGCCGGAGTGGCGCCAACGCTTCCAACGTTACAGGACTGCAACGGAGCTCCATAAGAAAGACGGAGAGGTACAAGTCAGCACTTTGCTATATTCGTTGGGCAAAGAGGCTGAACAAGTCTACAAGACGTTCACGTTCGGAGCGGATGAAAAGGAAGATGATTATGAAACGGTGTTACAGAAACTAGAAAATTATTTTGTGCCCAAAGTCAATGTTATTCACCAACGCGGCAAGTTTCACCAGCGGATGCAAAGGCAGGCTGAGTCTACAGAAGAGTATATTAGGAGTTTGCATGAGCTGGCATCCACATGTTCATTCGCAGCTGTAAAGGAGGAGAATATCCGAGATAGACTGGTCGTAGGGATATTAGACAGAGCTGTCAGAGAAATTACAGTTGATGCCGGATTTGACTCTAAACAAAGCAGTCGAGCTAGTGAGGCAGTCAGAGCAAGTGAAGAGTCATGTTAGCGAGCAAGGAGCTGCAGCTAACTGTAGCACACAGCTGGACGAAGTGGCTGCAGCAGATACACACCCCGTGGTGGTGAGAGAGGGAGAACAGCAGGCTACGACAGGACTGGACAAAGAAGAGCCACAAATGCACAAGGAACAAGAGGTAACACAAATGGATACAAGTGTAACAGATGTGGCAGACCTCATGGAAAAGCAGACTTTTGTCCTGCCAGAAATGTAGAATGTAGAAACTGTAGAAAGATAGGCCATTATGCTGCAGTATGTCTCACCCGTGTGGTCAATGAAGTAACTACACCGCAAGAGGAGGTAAAAGTGAGACATTTTCTAGGAGAGATAAACCAAACAACTGACTCAGACAAAGCATGGACTGTGAAGCTGCCAATAAAAGGGACTAATGTAAACTTTAAAATAGACACGGGAGCTGACGCGACTGTCATATCTGAAAGCACCTTTCAAAGCCTAAAACACAAACCCCAACTGCAGAATGCTACAACCCACCTAGTGAGCCCAGGAGGCAAACTGATGTGTGCAGGGCAGTTTACAGTCACAACCAGAGTAAAAGGCCGCCAGTTTATGTTTACAGTATATGTGATAACAGGGTCAAATGTTAACAATCTGCTAGGCAGGAACGTAGCAGTCGCCATGGGCTTAGTGAAAAGAGTAGAGGAGCTCAGTAGTGCTTGCCCACCCCAGATAGGTCTCTTAAAGATAGAGCCAATCAAGATAAGCCTGAAAGAAGATGCTGAGCCGTATAGTGTAAATACGTCTCGGCGTGTCTTGGTACACATGCTTCCTAAAGTGAAAAAGGAGCTGGACAGGAGGTTAAAAGTGGCGTGATAGAGGAGATCCAAGAGCCAACACCTTGGTGTACAGCCATGGTTCCTGTCCCAAAGAAGAATGGAGAGGTGAGAATCTGAGTTGACCTCAAGCAACTTAACAAGGCGGTCAAAAGAGAAGTATGTCCTACCTACCATGGACGACATTCTTCCAGAGCTAGCCAATGCACAGGTGTTCTCACTCTTAGATGCAGCCAGTGGCTTCTGGCAACTGCCACTAGATGAAGAAAGCGCCAAGCTCACTACTTTCATCACATCGTTTGGAAGGTACTTTTTCCATCGGGTCCCATTCGGTATTACTAGTGCTCCAGAAATATTCCAACGAGAAATGTCAAAGGCCCTGCAGCACCAGGAAGGCGTCGTCGTCTTCATGGATGACATCCTGGTATATGCAAAAAACACGCTAGAGGAACACGAGCAAAGACTTCAGAACACGCTCCAGACGCTCGAAGAGGCAGGATTACAGCTCAACAACAAGAAATGTCTCCTGCGCCAGACACAGCTCCGCTACCTAGGACACATCATAGACAAGGATGGGGTCCGCCCAGACACAGCGAAGGTCGAGGCCATCATACAGCTGGAGCCACCAAGGAACACCACAGAACTCAGACGGGTGCTAGGGATGGTCCACTACCTGGGCAGGTACCTTCCACATCTATCGGAAGTGACAAAACCACTCAACGACCTACTGAGAGGAGACACGGCATGGGTCTGGAGTGCAGTACAAGACGAGGCCTTCAGAAAGGTGAAGCTGCTCATCTCAGGAGCACCAGTGTTAGCCTTCTATGATACCACCAAGCCCACAATAGTCAGTGCTGATGCTAGTAGCCACTGCCTAGGGGGGGGTTTACTACAGGACCATGATGGACAGTTAAAGCCGGTGGCATATTGCTCACGAACCCTCATGGACACAGAGGTGCGCTATGCACAAATAGAAAAAGAATGTTTGGCAGCTGTGTGGGCATGTGAAAATTTCTCTAGGTTCCTCTATGGTTTAGATAGCTTTACCCTTCACACAGACCATAAACCACTCGTACCACTGTTCAACAACAAAGACCTTGATTCAGTGCCGTTACGCTGTCAGAGGCTACTTATGAGGATGATGCGGTTCAGTCCAACGGCAGAGTATGTTCCAGGCAAGCTGCTGGTTGTTGCTGACACTCTCTCCAGACATCCAAGACCGGCATTCCCCCAAGAGATCACAGAACTCATCAGCGACATCGGGGCACTTGAGGAGGCAGTCCACACTACGTGGCCCATATCACCCACAAAGCTAGACATGGTCAAAGAGCAGACCGAGCAAGATGAGGAACTACAGATGGTGAAGCAGTACGTGTGTGCTGGGTGGCCCAGACACGCAGCGGACATCCACCAGGTAAAGCCATACTAGACCGCACAACAGCACCTCTCTTACTCCCAAGACCTGTTGTTACATGGAGAAAGAATAGTCGTACCGCGAGCTATGCACAGAGAAATACTGCAGCGTATTCATGATGGCCACCAGGGCATCATTAAATGCAGGGAGCGTGCCCGACAAAGTGTCTGGTGGCCTGGGATAGGGAAAGATATTGAGAACATGGTCAGTAGTTGCAGACACTGTCAAGAGTCAAGGCCAAGTCAAAGGAGAGAACCTCTCATGACAACCCCATTACCAAACCGCCCCTGGGAGAGGGTAGCTGCGGACATCTGTGAGGTAGACAAGAAACATTACTTGGTAGTTGTAGATTACTTTTCCAGATATATAGAAATAGCCTACCTACAGAACCTGTCAGGAGAGACTACCAGAGCATGCTTGAAGAACATGTTTTCACACTGGGGATGCCCT
Organism: Lampris incognitus; assembly: GCF_029633865.1. Lineage (NCBI taxonomy): Eukaryota > Metazoa > Chordata > Actinopteri > Lampriformes > Lampridae > Lampris > Lampris incognitus. The sequence continues at coordinate 17,894,881 of NC_079220.1, read as the reverse complement.
GATGTTCTTGTAACAGATAACGGCCCACAGTTCACTGGACAATCCTTTGACCAGTTTGCTACTGACTTTGATTTCCAGCACATCACCTCGAGTCCCCACTACGCTCAATCCAATGGAGAAGCAGAAAGGGCGGTGCAGACAGCGAAAAAGATCCTGAAACAGCCTGACCCCTTCACAGCTCTGATGAGCTACAGAGCAACACCACTTCAAGCCACTGGAGTGAGCCCAGCACAACTCATGCTGGGCAGGCAAATCAAGACAATGGTCCCCACACTCAAGTCAAACCTACAGCCGGCATGGCCAGACTTCGAGCAGGTGAGACAAGCTGATGAAAGGGCAAAACAAAGCTACAGACGTAACTACAATAGGAGAAACAATGTCAGAGACTTACCAATACTCCATCCGGGTGCCAGAGTGGCTGTAAAGCTGGACAATGAGCAGGGATGGGTGAGAAATGCAACAGTCATACGACAATGTGACACACCTAGGTCTTACCTTGTACAGACGGAGAGAGGGGTCCTTCACCGAAACCGATGTCACCTGAAACCAATCACTAGCACTGCCGCGCTTCCACCTGAAGAAGGACAACCTGAAAGCGATGCACCACACCCACCTGCTGCCAACGACAATGTGCCAGACCTACCTGCTTCCCACAAGGATCTGCCTGCTGCAGCAGAGGTACCACAAGCCCAAGAGAAAATGACATCTCGTGGCCGAGTTGTTAGACCCCCAGAAAGATTTAAAGACTTTGTTCCAGAATAGTACACAGTATGCATTGAGTGGCAGAATAATCCACTGCAACTGTGCTGGCGACTGGCAGTCTACCCAGATCATCTTAGAGTAGGACTAATTCTTGTTTAATGACTTGTTGATGTTCAGTTTGGAAATGCAATCATTTTGAAATGTTTCCTAAGTTAACTTTAACAAAAGGTTTCCTCATAATATGTTCATATAGAAAGCACTGTCTCAAAGACTCAAAGGAAAGGAGATGTGTTGTGGGACTACTTTATTGTTCGCATTAATACAGTGGCCTATAAATGCTACGTTGCCGCTAGAGGGCATTCAGTGTGGCGACAGCGCATCTGATTGTAGTGTACCCATGTACCAGTCGTTCTCTATTAAACCAGTAAACTTATATCTTGCCTCCTCGTGATACTGCAACCTACTATACATTAATGTTACCGGCCTCAGGTCTAGGGGTGCCTGAGCCAGTAGCTAAAGTTACTGTACAGTCCTAAAATGGCTGTGGAGCAGTAAGGAACAGACGGGTTTAGTGCGTTATCATCTTAAGCGCCATATTTATTCTGCCCTGAGTAACCAACACGCTTGAGTTGGGTGTTTACCTAATGTACCTGGTATTACAATGACACCTGCTGTCACCAGAAGATAACAACGTTTAAATGAATTAACGTATAGAAAGAAGACTATTTATATAGGAGCTAGCGATTTACATGTTTTAGATTTACAAAAAAATAAACGGGGTGTCAGTTTTTATTTAACTTTCAATAGAGGCTCTTGTAGCGAATTCGGCGGACAACGCAACCATAAGAACCACCGCGGCCGGGAAGCGAACCAGTATCGCCTGCACGGCAGGAGACATCGCTAACCGCTCGACTAAAGGGGCAGACTCTCCAACTAGCGGCCAGCGTGTCTTATTATTCATGCACGTTATACTATTTTCCCACCCTCTACATTAACACGTCGAAAATTAACGTGTTAACACGTCGAAAATTAACGCGTCAACGCGTCGAAAATTAACGTGTTAACGCGTCGAAATGGTCTTTTCTGGACGCGTTGCGGGTCATATGACGCGAACACGTCGAAAAATAACGCGTTAACACGTCGAAAATGGACGCGTTGCGGGTCATTTGACGCGTTGTGGTGTCAAATGAAGCGCAACACGTCGAAAATTAACGTGTTAACGCGTCGAAAATGGACATGTTATGCTATGTGTCCACAGGATCCGTGATTTCCACGCTTCCCATTCATTGTCTATGTAGGACGCCCTGCAATGCATTCTGGTAGCGTCGCGGGGAGTTTCGAGAGACGGGGCGTCCGCTGTCCGCTCTCATTTACATAAATTTGAGGTCTAGCCTACTTTATGCAAATCAGGCGTCCAGCTCGCGATACTCCGATCAAACTATCAAACTAGGGGGTGTTGATCAAATATGAAGCAAGAATATTTTACTGCGTTGCCCGTTTACCTCATAACATTTTTTCAGAAACATGTTATAATGTACTGTTTAGCTGTAGAATGACATCGTCATGTTGATCCGTTTTGAAATCCGGCGAGCAGATACCAAGGAACGCCCAGCGATTTAAAGCGTTCGTCCAATCAGGTGCAGCCAGTAAGTGTTTGCGCGATTGGCAGTTGTAGTTTTTCTGTATATTTTAAGTAGCAAGGAGGTTAGCTAGGAGGTCAGTTGGGTCATGGAGGAGAGACTAATCACCGCTGTGTCAGCATATCCCGTACTTTTTGACGCTTCCCTGCCGTCATATAGGGACAGCCAGCAGAGAAACTCAGCATGGAGGACGATTGCTGAGATTGTTGGTGTTTCTGGTGGGTTGAAAAAAAATATGTATGTTTATTTTATTTAAGAAGGTACAATGTACATTAATTAATATGACCACTTGAGTATATCATGTAAATGGCGCCAGATTTAGCCATACAAGCTAGTTTTCATCTGCAGTCCCTGGCAGGTTGATGGCATATAAAAAACATTAAAAAGAGAACATACGTACATAACACAGACAAAAGCACATAAGCACAGACAAATATGACATGACCACTACTTCAGATTATGACAGCAATCTCTGGCAGGGTTATGGCATATTAAAAACATTTAACGAAAACATACAAGAGCCCATAGGCACATAAGCACATAAGTCACAAGATATGCAAACAGATGCAAGATATATTAAAGTTTTATTTTTATTTTTTAAAGTTTAGGAGGTGGGCTAAACTGCCACTACATCCCTGTCCACAACCAAGTCAATTACAATTACAAGATAGCACTGTCACTATGACACCATGTGATATCACTGATACCATATGACCAACTATCACACAAAAAGACAAAGTTAGAATTAATATTGTATTTAGAAACGGTGAAGTAAAACACATTAAACCAATGTACTTTCTTCATCCTATGTTCTCATTAGAGGACATCTGCCGCACAAGGTGGAAGAGTCTGCGGGATTAGTTTAAAAAAGAAAAGGAAAAAGTCGAGGAAAGACACAGGAGCGGGGCTGGGGCCTCAGCACAATGGCCATGGCGGTTCATGGCCATAATGGAGTTTCTCGCTCCTTTTTTAGAGAATAGAGAAACTTCCTCTAATCTTCAGAGAAATGTACCAGCCACTCCAGCATCCAGCCACCTCTACCTCCCTTCAGCCCAACCAGCAGCCATCCACCCCCACTCCCTGCATCCAGCCACCACCCCTTCTCTGCAAGACATCCTGCAACAATCCCCCCTACCGTTCTCCCTGCAGTACAGCAGCCAGCAGTAAATCCCCCCACCGTCAGCCCCCCCCCCAGAGTGCAACCCAGTGAGCCAGCTAAACCCACCCCATGGCTGACCCCACGGCCCCCCACCACCAAGCTGGCTTCACCCACCCCGTGGCCCCCCACAAGTGTGCCCACCCCATGGCCTGCCGCCACCGAGCCAGCTCCATCCACCTCACAGCCTGCCACCACCGAGCCAGCTCCATCCACCCCACAGCCCCCCACTAAGAGAAGGGGGCAGGTAGACCTCTGTGCCAGCAGTGGCTTCATGGGTCCACTGGAGAAGAGACTCCTCCAGGCTCTGGACGAGACTATCTCCAGCCCCCCATCCACACCTCCAACACCCACCCCTGACGCAGACGAGCTTTTTTTCCAAAGCCTCCTGCCATCACTCAGGAGGCTTCCAGAGCGCAAGAAGGAGGAGGTGAAGCTGCGCATACATCAGCTTCTTTTTGAGGCAGGAGGGGACTATTTGAGTCATGTATGTTAGTTCAGTTGTTTATGTTAGGTTAGGTTCAGTTTATGTTCAGTTCACTTATGTATTCATTTTTAATATTTGTATTACCTTTGTGTAATGTTCCATTTTGTGTTATGTTAAATGTTGAATTGTTGAATTGAAATGTTGTTTGTAATTAATAAATCTATTTTCACAACATTAGGACTTTATATTGATTATTTTATAATCCACTGCTTATATCACAACTAAGCCCCCCCTCCCAAAGAAACTACAAAGACTACTCCATTGGTGTCTGAATATAATACTTACCTGATAGTTGCAATAGTAGATCTAAAATGCTGCATTTCTTCATTATAAAAGTTGCACCAGTAAAAATAAAATTCAGTTGTCATAGGACAAGTTTCCTTATGAATACTGAGCTTTAATTTCTGTTATACTTGGTAAAGACCACTCTGCACGCTGTTCTTACAACACGACACGTTGTTTTAATTAACACATTACTAGCATTTCAGACCCATCAGGTCTTTCATTACAGTGTTTCAGTATCAGAATGTTCATACCACAGTGGAATGGAAAGCTTTTGAGTAGTTAATACAGCACCCAAAGTTTGAGGTTGAGATGTCTTTTGTACTTACTCTGAACAGCTGTGATATGGCAAAGGTAAAAACAGTATTGTAATAATTGGGTGGTTACATTATTACAAAGATAATTTGTTGTTTTTAATATGTGAGGGTAATGTAATTTAGTGTTTCTGTTTTGTCACTGCATTATTGTCATAATGCTGTAACGTTTATTTATTTATACAGTTTAGAGTTACAGGGACAGTGCATATTAATAGACATTTCAATAAATGTGCAAGTTTAGCCATCTTGACTAATTTTCAACTGTAGTCCCTGGGCAGGTATAATAACAGCTACAAAAGACAATAATAATAATAATAATTATTATTATTATTATTATTGTTATTATAGATGTCATTCAGTTTCTTGAACTTGGTTGGTAATGCCGTGGCTATACCTGGAAAAAAATGAGCTTAATGAACATACAAAACCCTTTTCAAATGTTTTGAAGTTCATACATGGGTTAGAGGGGGAGTGGATAGGTTTGGGATTGGGCCTATAAATTGTATTTGTGCAGACTATATAAATTGTGTTTATGAAGACAGTAAAGTTGTGCTTGTGCAGACAGTAAAGTTGTGCTTATGCAGTGCAGATGGAACATTGCTCTTTATGCATCATATGGGTGGCTCTTAAAAGAGCCTTTTGGTTGTGTAGAGCTCTACACGTTTTCTTGCCATGGAACAGCACCCTCTTGGCAGAAGTGTGAGGTGAAGCTCTCTCTCACACGAATGGCCTCCCTTGTGGCGTTGGTTGACCCCATCCTGCCAACATCCAGGAGAACAGCAGCAGCAGCAGTGTCCTCTGGCACTTGGTGATGTGGTCCTGCCTCATTCACGTCTGTGACCCTCAGGAAGTTGTGAAGAACACAGGTGGCCTTCACACACAGCTCTGCAGTCTCAGGGCCGACTCCAATTACACGCCGGAACATGTGCCACTGGCATCCTCAACAACCAACCTGGCACGGCTGAGGCGGTAGTTGAATACCCTCTGCTCCCTGGTAATGTTGGTGCCTGGGAATAGCCACATCAGGTTCCTGCAGAGGGGACAGGCCTCATCTCCCACAAAGACATAGGGCAGTGGGCCTCTGTGCTCTGCTCCTGGAACCACGGAGTCTTGTGGGAGGTCCAGGGTGCCATCTCGGAGGCCCTCTCCAAAAGCGGAGTTGTGTAGAGACCCACCGTCGCTGGTTCTCCCATATCTGCCGACGTCAACCACCTGGAAACGGTACTGTGCATCTACAACTGCCAAGAGGACAATAGAATATGTCCCCTTGTAGTTGTAGAAGAGTGAGCCGGAGTTGGAGGGGGCCTTGATGACGACGTGCTTGTCATCTATGGAGCCAACACAGTTGGGGAAGTTCCATCGATGATGGAACTCCTCTGCTATGGCCCTCCAGTCCTCCAGGGTTGGAGTAGGCATCGCCTCGCTCACCATGGACTCCCAGATAGCTGCTGCCACAGCCTTTACGATGCGGCTCACTGTGCAGACCCCCACATGATAATTAAAGGCTATCATCCGGAATGAGTCGCCAGTAACAAGATACGTATCTGTAAGTACATGTAGGAAGACATTAGCCTTGTATTCACTGCAATATGTAGCTGTGTGGCATACACAGTGTTAATGCAATTCAAAGAAGCATAATGGCTAAAGACTACAGGAAGGTTCATGGGGTCTAGTACGCAATGTAGAGCTTTTTGTTGACGTTATTTGTCCTAACTAATATTGAGTTGAAATTGGAATATTACCTAGTTATGTAGTCATGTTGTCTACGGGCAGTGGTGGAAGAAGTATTCAGATCCTTTACTTAAGTAAGTAGAAGTACATAAGGATTAGCAGCAAAATGTATTTAAAGTATTGCAGTAAAAGTAGTGGTTTGGTCCCTCTGGCTGATATATTATTATATATGACATTAGATTATTAATACTGAAACATCAGTGTGTAAGCAGCATGTTACTGTTGTAGCTGCTAGAGGTGTACATCAAAAGCCAAAAAAAGGTTGGAAACCACTGGTTTCATCTTTAACAATGTGTTGTATTTTAAAAGCTTGTTATATTATCCATTGTGTCAAAACTTCATCTGCAAAGTAACTAAAGCTGTCAAATAAATGTAGTGGAGTAGAAAGTACAATATTTCCCTCTGAAATGTAGTGGAGTGGAAGTATAAAGTAGCATCAAATGGAAGTACTCAAGTAAAGTACAAGTACCTCTAATTTGTACTTAAGTACTTGAGTAAATGTAACGTTACTTAGTTACTTTTCCACCACTGCCTGCAGGCTACTTAATGGACCCAACCATATTATTCCAAACTACACAAGGAATTTAACAACAAAAGTAATACTGCAAAAAATAAATTAGCTGGGTACAACACTATGCCTATAACTCTATACACGTTGATAATTTAATTTCACTGCTCCATTTAACTTATAATAGCATATAGGAAACGAAAATTAACCGACACGTTAACGCGTCCATTTTCGACGTGTTAAAGCGTTAATTTTGAAACGTTAACGTGTCCATTTTCAACGCGTTAACGCGTTAATTTTTTTAGCGTTAAAATATTAACGTGTTAACGCTTATAACTAGTTTGTGTTTATAAGCAGTTTTATGTGTTTATAACTAGTTTTTATAAGCAGTTGTATGTGTTTGTAACTAGTTTGTATGTGTTTATACATAGTTTGTATGTTTATAAATAAACAGGAGCAGGATCAAGCAGGAGTCTCCATGGACTTTGGTGTTCGCGGATTACAATGTGATCTGTAGTGAGAGTAGGGAGCAGGTTGAGGAGAGCCTGGAGAAGTGGAGGTATGCACCGAAGAGGAATGAAAGTCAGGAGCAAGATGGAATACATAGTATGCATGAATGAAAGGGAGGAGGGCAGAATGGTGAGGATGCAAGTAGAGGTAACGAAGGTGGATGAGTTTAAATACTTGGGTTCAATTGTTCAAAGTAACAGTGAGTGTGGAAGAGCGTGCAGGCAGGAAGGTTTACAAGATGGTAGTGAGACCAGCTATGCTATATGGCTTGGAGGCGGTGGCACTGACGAAAAGACAGGAGGTGGCAGAGTTGAAGATGCTAAGGTTTTCATTGGGAGTGATGAAGGACAGGATTAGGAATGAGTATATTAGAGGGACAGCTCAAATTGGACGGTTTGGAGACAAAGCAAGAGAGGCAAGATTGAGGTGGCTTGGACATGTGTGGAGGAGAGATGCTGGGTATATTGGGAGAAAGATGCTGAATATGGAGCTGCCAGGGAAGAGGAAAAGAAGAAGGCCAAAGAGGAGGTTTATGGATCTGGTGAGGGAGGACATGCAGGTGGCTGGTGTGAGAGGAAGATGCAGAGAAGAGGAAGAGATGGAGACAGATGATCCACTGCGGCGACCCCTAACGGGAGCAGCCAAAAGTGGTAGTAGTAGTCATTACATAGTTGTCTTCTCTATTTTCCAAAACTGTTTTCAGGTGGCGACCTATAAAGTGTGGCTGGAGAAAATGGTGCAGTGTTGCATTTTTTGGAGGCTTCCGCCTGGAATTTTCTTTATTCTGGTCCCATTAGTTGGATTTCATCCATTTTGAGGAAGGAATTTTTGACAATTTACCATATCCTCTGATAACATTTGATTTCAAAGTGTGGAGGAGAGGCCTTTTCATAATGTCATATCTTACGTTGAGTGCCGACCCAGCACGTTTTTTTAATAGCATACTTGTCACCAAATGGCACTACATATTCACAAGTCTGTAAACACCGATTCAAAATCCATTCATGTGTTACTAACAGCTTGAAACACTAGTTAAAAATCAAGTTAAATAACTGAAGGAATGACAGTCCAGACCTCTTAATTCCACATTTATTAGGCAAACAAAATCCAATAAAATCTTTGAGAAATACCAATTTGCACCATCACCAAAACATCACTTGGCTCTCTTTAATTTCTCCAAATAAAAAGGTAAAATTAGAAGGTCAACATCAATAAAACGCAAGCATCAAGGGAAGGAGGATGAATACATATCAGGAAAGACAGCTTTCACAGGCAAGTCAGAAAAGGAGGCAATTTACTCTTATTTAAAGTAGAGATTGGGAGAAAAGTTTACAACACAACGCAGATTAAAGATGCACATTGAAGAAAAAGGAGAAGGTGGGTTTTCTGGTGGTGTGTCACCCGTCAACTCTCAGATCCATTGTGTCCTCGCTTAAATCAATCTTCAAAAACATCCTGTCTGAACAGGCTGTTTTTTTGTTTCTTTTTAAACGTTTAAAACTGGAGTAAGTGTTCCTCACAAGAACAATCTTCACTTGACACTCATCTGCCAAATTGGACGATACAGATTACTTTAGTATGTGTGAAATAGGTAGTTTGTTTCTGTGAGATACAAGTTTTGAGGAGAAACAAGAATATTGATTATACCGATTTCCCCCTTAAAAGATTTTTTTTTTAAACTTAGGCTTCAGATGGGTCCATTTAGCCTGTGGGATTCTGCTACCCCTACTCCACATCACATCCGCCCAATCACATCCCATGCTGATCTGCCGTGGGCCAACCATCGCACTGTTGGAGGAAAGATTTAAACAACTGGCCAATCTGACGCCCCGTAAATCTCAGCCGCAGTTTCTGCCTTGTGGATAAAGTCCGAACCCGGCGACGTGACGCTTTGCCCAGGTGGGTACTTCTTTAAAAAAAAAAGAAAAAAAGGGGCAGTCTGCAAATACAAGGCCAAGCCTGCAAACGTACAATGTCCTTGCATAATCCTGCTCGATTCTGCCTCCTAGTGGATTCCCCAGTTGTGTTTGTGGTTTAGTATGGTCGACAGGATCGCTGTGATTTATTTTCTTATTATTGGTGGAACACTGCTAGCGGATTGTGCAGGTGAGGAGGGAAGGTTATTCAAAGCAAAGGGTGACGGAACTACGTCGTCTGACATTCTGTGGTTCCCTTGCTCCCTTCCCCTCCCCCCATCCTGGGCAGCCTTTGCCCCTTCAAACACCATAAAGGAGACAGGTTGCAGATCCACTGAGCGGTGTGTTGGCTGGATCGCTGATGGGCGGGGTAGTGGTGGTTGCAGCGCTGCTACGAGGTGGGCCCCCTCAGGCTGGGTGCCTCAGGAGTTTGGGGGGGCTGGGGTGGTCTAGGCATCCGCTTCCCCCCTACCTCCCCCCATTGTGTGGCACGGGTGCTGCGCGACTCCTTTGCCCCCAGACCCACTGGATTCTGGTGGATCTCTGAGCCTTTGCTGGACCAAAGAGATAAAGTGGCATACCCCGTTCACACCCAGGCTGTCCAGCCCTCGTACAGCTGGGCCAGGTTATCCATGTTGGTGGCCTCTCTGATGACAAAATCCACCTGGAGAGGAGACAGGATCAGTTAGACATCCTGACAGACACCGGTTGACACCCCCCCCCCCATTTTAAACCATATAATTTCTATAGCCTCTTTTAATGAAAATCAGAATGGTAAGCAAAGACTACTACCCAGCTCTTAACAGTCCAAAAAAAAAAAAAAGGTAAAAAATGCAACAGAATCCTGTCAAAGACTTGATAATTAGTAATACAAATGTTATACACAACAAGGACATGTAATTGGTGCGTGCTGTACCTGTTCAGTTATGCTCATCCTTCTGTTGGGGTCCACATCTCTCCCCTCCAGCTTAGCTTTCACCCGCTTCCACACACTTACAGCATAGGAGTTCCTCTCCTGGACAGCTACAATGCAAAGAACCCCAAAAACATACCAAAGTGACTACAAGGTTAGATATTTGTGGCATTCATTTCAGTCATCCAGGTAGCAAGATGTCAAGAGTTAAATTGAGTTTTTTTTTTTGGGGTGACATAATTCATCTTAAGATGCATATCAACCAAGCGAACGGTGAATGGGGCATGTTGAAAAGGGCTGTACCTCGTCCCGTCTTGGGGTCGCGTACGGCCCGCTTGGGACTGGGATTTAGCCCCTTGCTGGTCATCAGTAACGTGCTGGGTGGGGTGTCTGCTGGGGTGCCCAGGTTACGAGGGAGGGCCTTGCGTGCATTCTGTGACATGGAGTCAGGCTGGGTTTTCATCCCGCTACATCGCACCGCTGGAAGATACATAGAAGATGCATCAAAACACACCTTTTAACATCAAGGTAAAAGCTACAAAAAGTCCTCCTACCATACAGCCCCTTTTCTCTAATGAGGTAGAGCGTGTGTTTGTGTGTGACAGGGATGCATATACCTGCGGCAAAGCTGGTCTGCGCTGTAGAAATGGGGCTGGCACATTCACCGTCTCTTTCAGTCACCAGTGGAGATGCAAAGCCCACCAGCCCATTATACACACTGTGAAGACAAAGCAAACAGACTGATACCTCTAAGAGTTAAACGCTTGATATGGATGCTGACTGTTGTATCTAGTTTTATTTCACCAGTGACTAATTTTGTATGAGTGCATGCACGTCCACGACTCCTTCCATAACTCAAGGTAACCTGATGAACTGCGACCTTGAAGCTCAACTGCTGAGGGACTCTTTCTTAGGGTCTACACCAATACCAATTTTCAAAAGGGGAATAAGAATAAAGCGTCTGCAAGGAAAAATGTTAGAAGTTTAGGGTTTCTATGCTAAATGCTAAAACCCACGCTGATAAAATTGAATAAAAATGAAAGTGTATTCCCAAAGCAAATTTACCGGTCTTGGGTCGGGCTGAAAAATTGCAGATTTTTTCGGGCCGGGCTAGGGCTTGAACACCACAGGCCAGGCAGGATTGGAGTTTTTGGCCCTTGCAGGGCTCTACAGCAGGGTAATTTAATTTTATCTTTCTGTCAGCACTAAATATATTTTGCATCTAATTTCTGTATCGTTAATTTAAAGCCAAGTGTCTGTTTTTTTAGGTCAAAACTGACCCGAGAAATGGACTGAAAAGGGGGCACCTGGCTGCATGCGAATATCGATAAATGGACCAGCACCAGAGGCATTCCCATATGCACAGGTGTTGGAGCTCTTTGAACGATTAAGATGACAAACTCTGCCATCTTTGTACACACTAAACAGTGTTTTATTCCTTTTTTTTAATACATTTTTTTTACATTTTTTTTTTACTTCATCTTAGTCTTCCCATGTTGGTAGATAGAGGGGGAGGTTGGGTCTATGAAATACCTTGTCAAATTAATAGAAATGTTCAATAAATAAAAATATTGTGTAAAAGGTCACATGTATTTGTTTGTCACATGTAGTAGACCATTTTTGTGCTGGCAGATAATGCCAGCCCTTTCTGTCGGCTACCACCACAAGTATGTTTCAGACCTGTGGCAACACTGGTGTATGTGTGTGCATTTCCTTGCCTACCTCTGGCTCTGAGTGTGGAGCTCCTTCAGGGTGACGGGTATCTCTTGCAGCAGCTCCAGTTGCTCCTGGCTGCGTGGCTGGCCTGTGGCTTGCACCACCGAGAACAGCACCATCTGTACATTGTCCTGCCACGCCTTGTACTCCAACAGGAACTGACGCACACTGCCCTCGTAGGCCACCTCCTCGCCCTCTGAAACTGCATTCTCCTCATCCTAGGGCAGGGAAGGTAGACAGTTTGATCACATCTACTGCCGGAGTTTGAGCCAAAATGGGTCCATCAAGGAGAGCAACATAATATCCAGCCACACTGAGCATCGTTTCTCACATTTATACCAAGTGTCTATTGGTGTGCATGCCTGCCTTTGCCATCTCTCCTTAGATTGTGTAGTTGTGCAATAGTTAAGTTCTACCTAACAGATGAAGATGAGAAAGCCTGTAAAAAAAAAAAAAGGTTATATGTCAAGTATTACAAAGCCCTTGTCTTTGTCCATTTAAAGCACTAATATACTTAGTTCCTTAGGTGTTGCACGTAACAGCTTGCTAGTATGGCAAACAGGGTCTGAAATACCTCAACTTCAGTTTTTTTCTTTTTTGCTTCGTTTTCTTTTTTTCCTTGTGTGAGTGATGTATCCAAGTGCTAGAAGCTGCTGTGAAATGAGTCAGATTCCTCGTGTGCAGAACTGCACTAGGCCAATAAAGTTGATTCTGATTCTTGCTCCTTCGAGAAAAAAAAAAGTCCTCACAGTGTGTGGAACCTACCTTTGCCATGGCGCGTAGCAGATGCTTGACGTCAGCCAGCTGTCTGTTGTGTGTGGACAGAATGCCCTTGATGGAGTCCACGAGCAGCTGAAGGGTCTCTCCACAAGTGTCAAGCTGCTGCTCTCTCTCCTCTTGGGCCGCTTGCTGGCTACTCAACTCCTGGTTAAGCTGTTTCTGGGCACATACCAGCCAGTCGGGGCTGCCGATGGGCAGATCAAGCACTGGGCTCTGGAAACCAGGGGAACAGTCAGGAAAACAGAATCTGAAGACCTGATCATATGCAGCCAACATGCACTCCTGATAAAAATCAGGGTTCAAACCCACCAGTCTGTGCAGCAGCTGAAGCTCAAGCGGGGACACGGTGCTGCTGAATTGAGCAGCATAGGAGCAGGTCTGCTGGCAACGCTTCAGCAGCTCAAAGAGAGCTGCATCCATGTTGAGGGCCTCAGGGGTCCGTGTGCGAAGGCCTTCAAAGTTCAGGATGGTGGAGCACAGGAAGGTGACCTGAGGAATTTAAACACAGCACATGATGCTATTACTTCCTCCACTGAGCAGGTAAAAACCCCCCCCCCCCAAAAAAAAAAAAAAAAAAAAAACTGGCCACTAATAAAATGCAGGCTCATTTTTCCTGGTGGTACGCTAGGCAAGTCACTTCTGAAAGGCAATCAAAATTCAGTTTTTTGGGGGGGGGTTTTTTTTCTCACCAATTGTATCCAGACAATTACCCCACTCTTCCAAGCCGTCCCGGTCGCTGTTCCACCCCCTCCGCCGATCCAGGGAGGGCTGCAGACTACCACATGCCTCCTCTGATACATGTGAATTCACCAGCCGCTTCTTTTCACCTGACAGTGAGGAGTTTTGGAGGACGTAGCGCGTGGGAGGATCACGCTATTCTCCCCAGTTCCCCCTTCCCCCCCTAATGGGTGCCCCGACCGACCAGAGGACGCGCTAGTGCAGCGACCAGGACACATACCCACATCCAGCTTCCCACTTGCAGACACAGCCAATTGTGTCTGTAGGGACGCCCGACCAAGCTGGAGGTAACACGGGGATTCAAACCGGCGATTCCCGCATTGGTAGGCAACGAAATAGACTGCTACGCTACCCGGACGCCCTGAAGGTTGATTCCATTTTAAAATTTCAGCTTGCTGGCAGTGTCGCTACCAGGAGAACTTTAGATTACATTTGTCAATATGGACCTTGGCTGGAAAAAAACAAAAAACTTTTCCTGACCCAAGGAATTTCTGATACACAAATGACTTCCGAAACATTTTTGTTAGCGCTTCAGTGGACCACCCATGCTAAATGAATAGAGGAAATCCTTTGTGTCCGATACCTGGCTGGTGCGCTGGTTCTCTCTAGCCACCATGGCCCGGCGCTCACTAATGGTCAGCTCAAAGTCCTGGAGTACAGGGGCTAGTGCTGGGTTGGCGCCCCCTGCCCACTTCAGACGCTGCTCGATGCTGGCTTCTAGTGAGGCCAGCTTCTCCTTAAGAGGAAGAGACAAGACAATGATCAATTAAACAAAAAAACAAAACAAAACAAAAAAAAAAAAAAAAAGAAGAAGAAAAGAAACCGAGTTGTTGATTTACTATGTAACATTATGCTGCCTTTGCCATTTGACAGGGATTGAGATCAACAGCTTTTAAACTTCTTAGATGATAAAAGCTTTAAACAATTACTCTGCTTTAGGGTGTCTTCATGATGAACGCATTCTCTCTTAACGACAACAAACAAACCATTTCTCAAATATTTCGAACCATATCACAGGATTTTGACATTTGACTGGGTGAAACTTTCAGAGGGCTGAAGTAAAGCTCAATGGGTTTGAACACTGGCAGAGGCCATTCTCATTAGACTTATTTTAACATGTGATCTTATTGTACCATGAAAGTTTTGAATTCAATAATTTTTTTTTTTTTTAATGTGTTTCAGACCTGAATGGCTGCGATGGCAGCCTCGTCCTGACTCAGCTTGTACAGCTTCTTTTTCATGTTGCTCAGGATGATGGAACGAGATGGAGGGCTGACACTCAACGGCTGGCTCCTGGGCCCCAGCACATCCTCATGCTGCCACTGGGGGACACACACAGTCACATATGGGCACAAGGAAGAAAAACATAGGCATAGGACATGAATACCAACAGATTTTGAGACCTTTTGTAATTTTGCCTCTTTTTTGTTTCACAACCAACATCAACAAATAAACTTTGACACAATAATTACAAGTTTAGAGGCTTGTGAGGCCAGTGAAATGAACACATATATAGAACAAACCCATAACAAACCAGTTCTCACCTGGAACATTGTGATATGCAGCTGAGTCCTTTGAAGGCTGACCTTGGCTGCGTCCAGGCTGGCTTCTAGCCTCCGGAGCAGGTCCACTTTCTTCCAAGCTGTGTCATATGAGGAGGCCAACACAGCGGCTCGATTCAGCAAGAGCTGGGAGACCCGGCCCGACGCCAAGCTCTGTTCTACAGCCTTTTTACATAGCTCATCCAGCGACACCTTCACAATGGACAGTACAGAAGCTGGCTTTAGTTTTCTGCTTGAAATTAACCCCACCCACCCGCCAAATGTGTGTACAATTTAGCTTTGGTGGTTAGTCTGTTAGTATCGCTTAAGCAAGGAGCCAGCTCTTCAAGTAGTCTCTTCTATCCTAGAAATGATGCTGGCAGTAAAGGAACTAGACTGCTTGGTTGAATTCCTAATCCACTTAAACAAAATTACCTAACTTTTGTTTGTCCTCATGGCTTCCCTCACTTACCTGCCATAAAACTTAAAATTAATTTGTTATTAAAAACATTAAAAAAAAATAAAATTTAACTGCCACACCTTACTCTCAGCTCCAAAGTCTTTGGCCTCCACCTGGGCAACAACATCCAGCCCCAAGGCAGACAGGGTACTGCAGAGGGACAGACCGAGGGCCTGAGAAGGAAGCCCCATCAACATCTGACGCACAAACTCTGCTGTGAAGGCCTTGATGGGCCATGTCATCTGCTCCTCGCTCACCACTGCCACACCTGACCCTACAGCAGCTCCAGCGCCCCGATACAGAGGCTTTCCCAAAACCATGGGCCCGTTGGAAGTAGAGGGGTCCTCAGCTGATGGAGGGCAGGTTCCTGAAAAAAGAGGGTTTGTTAACATCAGAAATACACAATTTACCAGTACATAGGATAAAATGGCACTCTGTGCCTGGGCTGGGGTTCTGTTAACCGGCTACGTTTTGGCAAAACGTCCAGATTCAATTAGCTCAGAGTGTAATTAATCTCTTATTGGATCATTTCCTCACAAATATAATGCCCTACTTCACATCTGCAGTAAATTGCTGCGGCAAAATAACAAGAGGAAGATTGTTGGTTTTGCTGATGCAATGTAACAGGTGATGTCATGCGTGAATGCCCTTGCAGCACGCCTAATTTAGCTCATTTTGTGTACGAGCCATCATGGCTGACAGGCAAACATGCACCAGGATGTGGGTGCATTGAAACAAAGAAAAACAAAATCATAGCCGAACATTTGCGGCAAGGTCTTCACAAGCAAATGGGGAACTAAGCAGTTTCTTCAGGGTCGCCAGTCTTTTTAGGAAATAATTTTTAAGGACATTTTCCAGGACTTCTGCTTGGCTATACATGATAGCTTTTGCTCGGGAAAGGTCATACTATTCAGTATTAACTATCAGTGGAAGCCTCAACAGTCTCTAGATCAGGGGTCTCAAACTACCGGCCCAGGAGGCAGTTTTGTGCGGCCTGCGCTATGTTTTAAATTTGTTCAGCGATCCGGACCGCGTATCCATTTTGCATGTTACTTAAGTGTTTTTTTTTTTTGTTAAACGTTTCTGTGTTCTGCACTAAGTACTCCGTTAAGATTAGTTGTGAGGCCAGTTGCAGACCATGTAGCCTAATGTCAGTTTTGCAGCACTCGCTCCCTCTCACACTCACACTCACACACACACACACACACACACACACACACAGTAGCCAGGCACTGCGAATACATAAACTCAGTAGGCTAGCTCACTTAACACTCTTCATTTAAAACTGCAGGGGGCCACACCAACTTGTCACTGTAGCATTTGATAGTGTGAAAGCCTTCCCCGTGAAACTCTGAAATAATAATAAAAAAACGATGTGAAGGTTATATCGTTGAACAGTTTTTTTCTTCATCCCTATTGCACCGCCCTCCTCCATAAGACGACCTGTCAACTGGCCCCCAGGAATTTTGAGTTTGAGACCCCTGCTCTAGATGGACTGTGTAACTTAGCTGGTGACTGAACATACCACCCAAATGTCAAGCACTACTGGGCAATCTCTGCAGCTAAAATAAAAGCAATCTCAGCTAAATATCAGACCAAAATATAACATCTCAGTGGGTTAAAAAATATTTTATAATCCAACTTTAACTCAAACATTTTCCATAACCTCAATAATATTCCAAGGAAATTTGGTTAATTGTATTTCCAGGTGTTTTCCATGACTGGAAAACTAGTCTAGTCCATATTTACCAGGACACATGGAACCCTGTTCCTTGCCAGAAACAATTTTTATGCCTTATTAAGTAGGCCTACAAGTCAATGCACAGGCCAAGTACAGGTCACTGGCTACCCTCTCACAAAGGGGAGTTCAGAATATATCAGCACAAGAGGAGATGCCTAACCACTCTGAAGTTTTAGTCTGAAACCAGCCACCAGAGCAAATGTGGAGCTTCTCTCCCTTTATATCTTGATCTGTTTGCTTTTGCCATACATACTTGTAGCCAGATCTGCTTTTAAGCTGTGAACCCGCCACTAACCATATTAATAGCAAAAAGGTGAGACCCTATCAGGTTAAAGTCATCAGATATATAGACTAGTAGATACTTTCGAAAAGCAGCAGAAATACTAAAGCTCCACTTGATGATTATTGCCATCTTTTCAAATACATTCCTAACTTCTCGGGCAACTCTCAGTAACTCGAGGGCTTACAGAAACTCTCCAGAGTTGTCTTTAAGCATGCACAATAATCAAGGTAAGAAAATCCAAGAAAGTTGAATCAGTTCCTCTGGCTACAACGTTTATTGACATACATTTCACCACTCATCTAAGTGACCTCTTCAGTCTAAACTGACTGCAGGTATCCCCACCCCTTAGGGCCCTGACACACCAGGCCATCAGCCAATGTCGGGCCGCCAGTCAGCATCTGTGACCCTACTTTTTGCGGTGTGTCCTGCACCGTCGGCGCCAGTCGGACCCGTCGGCAGCTTTTCAGCCGATTCAGCATGTTGAATTGGCAGAACCCGTCGGTGAGAGAGATCACTCTGATTGGCTGTTCAACTTAGCAAAACAGTAAAGAACG
The DNA here is from genome assembly GCF_029633865.1 of Lampris incognitus. Taxonomy (NCBI): domain Eukaryota; kingdom Metazoa; phylum Chordata; class Actinopteri; order Lampriformes; family Lampridae; genus Lampris; species Lampris incognitus. Next base: position 17,876,906 of record NC_079220.1, on the reverse strand, counting down.
TACATGCTAGTTGGTCATTGGCTGTCATCTTTGCAATGTGTTCAAGGGCTACTTTTTGGCCCAGATGGCAGGCGACCCAACAGTCGGCCTTCATTGCCGCTAGTCGGTTTAGTGTGTCTGGGCCTTTATAAACAATACAGTTGCGTAACAACCGAAACCAATGATTGATTTCATATGCAAATATAGGTGTGACCATTAACTAGAGTTTCAATGGCCATGTGTACTATTCACAGAGGATTTGGGAATGTTTAAAATCACAGGATTGTAAGATGGTGACAGATGTACTCTTAGTCCCCCCCTCTTGGTTTAGGGATGGTCATTTCCTCTTCACACAGATGGCCTCTTTGACTTCCCGTTCTGTTGCCATCTTACAATCCAGATGAACTGATTCAACTTTCTTTGACTCTCCAGAGATGGCATAAACTAATTCAAGTATCCAAATGAGGAACACATGGATATGAAAACCAAATGTCGTTCGTCTCGAGATGCCTTGACAGGTGGACTGTTCTTACCGGCAAGAGTTTGTGCAAAGGAGGTGCAAAGCCTGAAGAAATCCCTGATGGTCTGCAGCCTCTTGAGGAAGAAGACCTCCTCCAGGACTTGCCGCTGAGCCAGGCTGTCAAAGAAATGCACCTGGGTCCCCCGTGCTTCCCTAATTACGTCTACCTTCCTCCAGGCTGACGGCACATCAAGGGAACTCAACTGGACCCAGGCAAAGGGAATGAGGAAGAGCATGAAGAGATGGAGTGAGGCATAGTTTAATTACATTCACTGACAACCACTTATAGCAATACATGGAGAAAGGGAAAATGCTATACATCAAAATTACATTCGAGAACTAAGAATTCGAGAGTAAAGTGAAAAGAATTAAGGATTAGACTTAAAGGAAAAGGTTTAAAAAGGGAAAATGAGAGAGATGGAAGATTAAAGAAACTGAGGAAGTGAAGGGAAAACAAGGAGTGAGAATACACAGAGGTACGAAAAAAGTGCTGACATGAAACGCACATTAAAGGGGTCAGAAACACTAACACGTCATTTGAGACATTAACCGATAGCTGGGTGATGTTTGAGGTAGCAGACAATAATAAAAGTAATTAACTTGGCAAATAAGTGTATCTTTTGAAATGCTATGGTTTCAGGCACTAAATCATTTCTTTTTGGTAATTGAGGGGAAAAAAAAATCACAAGTAGGTGAACGTCGCCGGATGTTTTGTATTGCCGTACTTTAGTACAACTCTACATCAATCACTGCCCCTGGTATAACTACGTTTCAGAGAAAACTGCAGCCCTATCCATTTTCATCTAAGTTTTTGATAGACACCCCCCCCCTCCATTGTTGCTCTCTATATCCATTTCACTGCATTTTTTTTTTCATAGTGGGGTCAGGAGAGAGGGAATGAATCTGGGGGTTTCATCACCCTTTAAAGTAGTTTTAAGCAACAAAACATTATGTTGAGTGCTACCTTCTCAGTAAGCTGTCCGAACGCCGTCTCCAGCTGGGCAAACATGCCATCAAAGGCCACGAGCAGCATCTGGCCAGCGGACATCTTGGGGGCATCTTGTCCTGGCCTGTCCATGCTATGAGGCTGGATCAGTTCAGAGTACTGTGCACGTAGCATCCTGAATGCACACAGAGAGACCAGGGTCAATGTTGCCTGTGCTTTCTCATACCTATATCTGTTGCACTTCATTGTAGTGTCAAGACAGCTCTTCCACAGGTGCAATAACCCACATTTGGGTGGTGTAATACCCCCCCCCACCCCATAATATCTCATCTTCTTGGTGGCAAAGTGAGCGTTTGACATTTTAGCACAGTTAACACAGCTCTTTGCGGAAATTAAGATACTACTGAAATATCAATTTAGTTGGCAAGCACTGCATTTTAAATTTGACATTAGATATCCAATCACGTCTGACAGTTTGCAGTTATAATTCTCAGTAGTATATTACTGTCATGAACACATGAAGGAAGCCCATTTTAAACTTAAAGAAAAACATTTTGTTTTGTAATATTTTAGGAAAACTATGCAGGAATGCATTTTGTAATGGTGTATTATCTAACCAAAATCTCTGAATCTTGTTCTGACCCTGTCATGTTGCTAAACTTTGGGAGTGTCAGTTCCATTAACCACATTGGAGCGGGACCACTCTGCACACAAACCCTTTTCTAGGCATGAATCAATTTGTTAGAATCCCACCCTACCTGGTGATATGGAGGCAGTGAGTGTGAGAGTCCTGGTCCAGGCCCATAGCAGCCGAGCGCAGGCTGGCATAAAGGCCATCAGCTAGACTCTGCAAGCTGAGGCCATCAGAGCACTGCTCCACTAGTTGCTCTAGCTCCGTCAGCATCGCCTCCAGGGTGGGCTCGCCCTTCAGCATGCAGCGCAGCGCCTCAGGGAAAATGATTTGACGGAAGTTGGAGTTCAGTTCCTGCAAGGTGGAAAAAATGTGGTGGGAGAGAGACTGATGAGCATGATGGGGGATGGGTTAGGCTCACATAATCCCAACACCCTACAGGTAAAAGACAGCTCAACAAACTTGCATTTTATGTCTACATTTACAGTTTATCGAATTAAAAATACCAGCAGCCAGCCTCCCTCTTCCACTTACATGCAGACAGGTGTAGACTGCATTGGCCAAGTAGATAGCCTGGGTGGTGTGTGTGGGGGCCAGTAGCTCTAGGTCGTGGGGTAGAAGCTGGCAGCGCTGCAGAAGTGTAGCAAGGGCACTGACGTTGCCGCTCATGGTGCACAGCTCCTCCAGGAACCAGGCCCCGTCGCGCGATGTTAAATCCACCAGCTGCTCACCGGCACTGGCAGCAGCGCCTTCCATCACCAGGTTACGCCTGGGTGGGAAAGACATTTCTGAGCTTCTCTAAAAAGAGCTATGCCGCCAACAAAACTAGGTTCTGTGCAGTTTTTCAAGATTTGCTGTTACAAAATGTCTTTGTGCAAAAGGGAAATTAACTGAAACCCAATCTTTGCTGGGATCTTGTTTTTAAATGTGAACATGCTCCATGGATCACTTCAACATGTACATCTTGACAAGTTTTTCCTTCTTTGTTTTGTATTTTTCAACACGCACATACTGATGTTAAGACAACTGGCATCTTCACTGGAAGAAAAATGGGAAAGGGCTGTCACACCCATATCTAAACCAGGATTTCTGTCAGGAAATAATGTCGCTGGCCAATGTGACAGCCACATTTCAATATAACAGACATTTGAGAAGTTTACCAGACATCCTCAAAATGTGTAATTGATTCCACAGATTCAGAACAAAAAATTTTTAAAAGTTTATTTAGATGAGGGAATTCATGTCAGAAATTAGTCAGTTAAGTTGTAATAAAATGAAGTCATATGCTGCTCCTAAGGTGATGTTTTATTGAAAAACAAAATATTGTAACTTGTGTTGCTGTCTAGACAAATTGGTATTTTGAAAGGACAAAAAAAGTCAGTCACATTTACCCGAGATATTCTTCATAGGACAAATTTTGCAAGCGATAGGAATGTTTAAGCAACTAATTAATAATAAAACTAAGTGGACAAACACAACAGAAGCTAGACTGCTTTAATTAAGCCTAAGTTATTTTGGTCAGACCTTGGTCTGCACAAAATAACTTGCAGCTGCTGGGGGTGGAAAAAAAATGTCAAAAATGTCAAACTCCTTGGAGCTGCTTGTGATATGCATATTCTTTGCAACTTTGCACTTGTGAGGGTGTGATCTTGAGACAGTATTTTTTGTTTTGGAGAGAGAATCTGCTCTCGACTGGCACACTGGGACTGGAGATAATCTGAGCAGTCTTAGCCAGTTTTGCCTGGTCAAGGGACACTTGGCCCAAGTCTCATATGAGGAGTTTGTAAACTACGCTGAAATGAATTCCAGTGTATTCATAAAGTGTAATCATCATGGACACTGTGCCATAAACAATGACTATATTTGACTTTGGCATTGCAGCACATACATAAAAAATATAGAACAAAAGTTTAAAAGCCAATATTTTCTAAAATACAAGTATATAAAAAGCATTTTTCCATGTGACTTTTTTCTCTTTGACAATTTGATTGGCAACAGTTTTATTTACTGGCTTTTAAGTGTTTTTATCAGTCAAAAGCTGGCCATAGCCAGCTAACGGAACCATTGACCTTGCTCACCTGGTGAGTGTGCACAAGGCTGAAGTGATGATCCCTGCCAGACTGAGGGAACCTGGCTCCCCGTTCTCCCGGAGGAAAACGGCAATGCAGCGGTCAATCTCTTGCAGCTGCTCCTCACAGGCGTGCACAGTGGTGCCTTCAGCCTTGAAACGTTCTGCCTGTCGCACCACACGGGCATTGGTCTCTGCTGCCTGGTGCTGAAGGGCCAGCTCCACACTCGAGAGAAACTGGCAGGTCGTTGAAGGGGGCTGGGGTGCAAATAGGACCTCGTACCTGGTCAGGAGGGAGAAATGTGGTAAATATCTAGAGATGAGAACTAGTTCCTACCCAGCTGTGTGTCTGATGAGATTCTGAAATAAAGATAACATAGGTAAGTGATGCATTTTCTAGGGAGACTGAATTTCAATCTTATTGATCATGTCATATTAATAATATATGAAATGGCGGGTAATATGCTGATGGAATCTTGATGTATTTGTAAAGGCCATGCATATGAGATGCTCAGTTATAGCCAAAAGCCTTGGATTTTGACAACTATTAAATCATTTATTTTAAACCAACCCTTTTATTTAGTCAAAGTTAAAATAATGGTGACAGGAGAGAAGGGACTGGGTGGAAGACCATAAAAAACTATACCAAAGAAAGGGACTAATGAAATTATAAAGCTGAATTAATTTAATTTTTCTTATTTTTCTTCAATAATAAGCTTATCCATCAGGACCAGGGAGCTGGGTTATGTAATACTAACTGCTTGGTATTTTTACCCTGATTGAAGGAACTCTCCATATACTGATGTTGACATTTTTGAAATGTGGTGTTGTGGTAATGCTTCTTTTGGGACAGATAATCTACCAGTTCTACAATTAATATTCAAGTGGAACAGTATGCCCATATAGTTTGATGTAGTTTGCAATACATTAAATTGTCTGCGTTAAATTTAGTCTAAGGATGCCATTTTTACTAGGGTGGAAACTGTTTACTGCTGAGGTGACAGCACATAAGCAACAACCGCTGCTGCACCTTGTTTGTAGTTCTCACTGCCAACTGGAGGGACAGATCTGGGATATCACCGATTTCAGCTTTAAAGGATATTTCTGTTAATTTACACCCTTGGTCTTATTTTCGTAGTTTTTGCCATTGGTTATAATATCATTTTATTCAAAGGTTTCAATATGAAGTTTTTGGATACAGTACCACCACTAGACACAGCCTTAATGGCATCTGTAGGTCGTATATGATATCAGAAGGGAAACCTAAAGCCAGAGAGAGGACAGGGAGTGCATAGCTACTGACTGCCTGTAGATGTGCTGGCAATGCTCCACTGTCATGTCTCGTAGCAGCTCTTCCATCCACGCCTTCCACTGGTGGGCCCGGTGGCGCAGTAGGGTGGCTCGTGGGTAGAGCAGTGCCACTGTGGCGTAGCTGTGCAGCTGTTCCAGACAGCCTCGTAAAGCTCCACGACGCTGCTGTAATAGGGCGCCTACCTCTGCCTCCAGCCCCTCACATTGGCTTATCAGGTGGGCCTGGCCCGCATTCTGCAGGAAGGCTGTGGCTGGCACATAGCTGGGAGGGCCTAAGAGTCAAAAGAGGAGAGGTGGAGAGATGTTAAGATTTTGTCTAAGTGAAAAGAAGCTCAGCTCAGGTCTTTCCCTTTAAGGTAGCTCTGTTGGCTTTACTGCTGTACTTGACCAACTAATTTCAACCTCACAACTTCATTGGAGTGGCTACACCCACGCTGCTCTCCAGTAAGCCTCACCGAGGTCTATAGGACTGCTGATGTCCTGGAGCAGGCTGGCCAGCTGGGTGGCCTCCAGACTGGAGAAGGCTGCCTGGTATTGGGAGATCCATTGGTCCAGGTCAGTCAGCTTGGCCTGGATAGCCTCTTGCACGGTGCGCTGCCGTGTCTGTAGCTGGGTATGCTCAGAATACCTGTGAAGATGAAGGGTGGATAGCCATTTCATCAAGAGCTTTCAACAAGTAGCGATACTGTATGTATTGTCATCTACAATGTTTATAGGCCCCACCCCAATACACTGACAAATCCTGTAACCAGTAGTCTTACCATGCATCTCTGAGGGGAAAAGTAGCACTGATTATCCTTAAAAAATTTTCATCAAGTATGTAAGAATGAAGCTGGAAATTTTACCACCCCAATTATTTCCTACTATTAAAAGGGTTTTACTTCAAGTCAATATGCTAACAAGATAGCATGTCAAAACTTTCCACTGCTGTTAGTTAAAACAATGTGTGTAGCTAGTTACATTATAAACTGGATTATAGTGTGGCTAATGGTAAAGGCCAGGGAAACCTCTTGACCTTTGCTCTAGGGTAAGGATGAGGTGGTCAGGACGGTTCTCAGCTCCCTCCAGGAAGGCCATCTCCTCTAGCAGCTTGGCCTGAAGCTTTTCTCCCTGGCAGAGCATCTCCTGCAGTGCCAAGTACTCCTCCACTGCCTCCTCCACTTGGGGCAGCACAGCTAGCATCTCCTCACGGTTCTTGAACCAGTTTACCTGAGAATTCACAATTATATTCATATTCACAGGAAAGGATACATTTGATACAGGGCTTTCTACCACTCTGGCTCCCTTTGGCTTATTTTTCCTTATTTCAACAATACAGGTTCTAAGAAAGTTAGCCTACTTCAGTGCTACTTATCGTTCAGAAACTGTAAATTATCTTTAAACTTATATAAGAACTTATTAGATTAGGCTACATAGTGTAAATGGCATATCTTACATTGCTGTAGTAGAGCAGACCACAGACTCATTGTGACAGACAACATGCAGTTAAATTGGCAAGTTATGGGATGTCAAACTTAAATTTTCTTTTATTAAAACCCAATACTCTCTAAATCTGGGCCTTCTAATAATGACAGGGCTTTTGAGATAGCGCTGTAATTTCCAGACATCTTGGCCTGGAGACAGTGCACTGCCATGGCTAACCTTGATCTCAGCCACGCGGGAAGAGAACAGAGAGTGAGTAATGTCCCTCTCCATCTCCCTCTTGCTCTGCTTGCTCTCGGCCTGTTGTCCACCTCCTCCATACACCGCTCCGGCAAATCCCACTTCCCCCCCAGCTGTCCAGTCCACCAGCGGGTCGTAGACAAAGGCCTCCAGCAGAGTCAGCAGAGTCTCCCTGCCCCGCCGCATCATCTGCACAACCTGGAAATAGACACTAGTCCAATTACAAACATCCTTTGTGAAAAAGGATCCTGATGGAAAGCTCAATATCAAGAATGACATAGAGAAAGGGAAAGAGGGAAAAGAGACGAGTATAAGAGAGAAGGCAAAAAAGGTAGATGGATATGGGTATTTAATACTTGGATTAGATGAATATGGATATTCAATACTTGGATTAGATGCCAGAGCACCAACCAAAAATCCCCAAAAGTAAAACCATCCCAATGACCAATTTTTATGCACTTTAAACTTAAATACCGTAGTAAAAGCAAATATTACTCTTTTTAGTCCCAGGCTGTCATTGCCTGGTACCTTCTATTGATATATTACTAGGTGCTTTGTTGTAGATAACATGGTGACTGTATTTTTAAACACTACATATGTATTTAGCTATGATCGTGCCAGCCCGTGCTGGTGGTGTCACGGAGTAGGTTTATTGCCAAGGGTTGGCTAGTTGAAAGCCAAATGTGAGTTGACTTTACTAAAGTGTTCTTTTACATTTAAAGATGTTAAGTGTATAAAGTAGGACGAAAGCGAAAGCATTTGCCAAGAGTGATGGCCTGGCCCCTGTGATGGCCTGGCGGCCTGTCCAGGGTGTCTCCCCGCCTGTCGCTCAATGACTGCTGGGATAGGCTCCAGCATCCCGCGACCCTGAGAGCAGGATAAGCAGTTTGGATAATGGATGGATGGATAATCACAAATTTACAAGGAAGTGCTTTTGATGGTTTGGTATACTGATACAGGAAGCCAGGGATTGAGATGCAAAAGTTGGTGGACAACACATGGATTTGCATGAAAAATATAAGACAATTCAGTCCAACTGACCTGCTCACATGAGAGCCTGAAGATGCCCTCTACCCCAGTGACACCCAGGGCTGTCTCGATGTTATGGGTCATTCGGAAAGGCACTTTCTCTGGGACCCGCAAGCTCTTTCCTGATAATACAAACATGTGACGCATCATGTATGAATGTAAATTTTAAGCACACAAAAGCAGTTCACTTTAGCTTTGCTTCCAAATAAATGGCAGTTGTGGGGGGAAAAAAGTTTACACCTATATACATTATATGAAAAGGCTTCATTAGGAGGGCTGGAGAATTGGAAAAACAAATTACACACCAGTAGTGCCATTGTTTTTGTTTTTTTCAGCCTAATGCAACTTCACAGGCAAATCTTTTACAGGGAAGTATATTGAAGATTTTCAGCAAGCTTCCAGCAATGAAGTACCATTTAAATTATATATCTATTTTGGTTGCAGCAATGAATTAAAATGGCTCTCTAATGAAAATATTCTGACAAAAATGTATTCTAGACACGATTATTCCAATGCAAGTTAGTTTAATGCGTTTAAATTTTCATTTTATGCATGCATAAATGAAAGTGAAAAGGTTATAGTGATTGAATTTACATTTTCATACTTGCATTTAAAATCTAGCAACCTAGAGACTTCCATATTTTACCTTTTTCAAAACAGACATTATAGTCGATGTGCACCACCTCTCCAGTGGACATGTCGATCAGTACGTTATCCAGATGACGGTCACCAAGGCCAATGATATACCCAACCATTGACATAACAGCAGTGGATCTCGCATATGACTACAGGAAGCAAGAGAATGGATATCAGCCAAATATCTATGCTTAAAACGCCATTTAACTGAAAAGAACTAAAAACATTTCCATGACCACGTGTTAAACTCACTTGCATTTTACCAGTTAATAAAACATAGGTATCTCTCCATTTGAGACTACTCCCTGACCCATAAAAACTATACTGCATGTTGCATTACTTGGGACATCTTAAAATTATAGGTTGGGTTTTAACCGTTAGAAAAACCCGAGGTATGCCTACCACTATCACCCAATGTTTATGCTTGTTTTAAAGGACCGAATGCATCTTTCCTCCACTCTCAAAGTGACAAGTGGACATGCAGCACGATCGCTAAGCTAAATGGAAAAACAAATTGGATACTGAAATGAGAAGTACAATATGTGTTGGGTACGCAAGTCTACACCTTGCTCATGGATATGGATGGAATATTCAATCAATCCATTATCTATACCCTCTTCATCCAATTCTCGGTCAGGAAGAACTGGAGCCTATCCCAGCAGGTATTGGGTGGAAGGCAGGGAGACACCCTGGACAGGTCACCAGTCCAATTCATCTAACATACATTTTGGACTATCGGAGGATACTGGAGCACCCCGGGGAAATCCACACAAACATGGGAAGAACATGTAGACTCCACACAGATGGAACTGAACCCAGGACCCTCTTGCTGCGAGGAAACAGTGCTAACCATTGAGCCAACATGCCAGCAGAGGGACAATTGTTGGATAAATTTGACTTGATTTTTTTATTACACTTCAAATCAAGAACAGACCCCATCAGTCCCCCATCCCCAGAACTTCTGTGTTTATCCGCATGTCCTGGCACTTCTTTGAGTAGATCCAAACAACTGTCTACAGCTCTTTATGACTTAATTGGTTAGGGATTGTGGTGGGACTAAACTGATGTAGTCTAGCCAACAATAAGATAGCCTACTCTGATTTATGAGCAATCTTAAATGGCCTCACCAAATCTGGCTATTACAATGACTACACCAATTTCTTGCAGCCAAGACAGAAAATCATGAACAAAGCTTTATATGGAAAACAAACACTAAAAACATACACCAACCATAGCTCTGTAATAACTATGACACACAAAGAAAAATCGACTAACTATACTCGAAAAACACGATTACACATTTCCAAAAAATGAAATCAATCCATTCTCCATGCTTATAACGGCCATCTCCTCTTCCATATGCAACCCATGATAATTGTGAGTGGTCCAAGCCTTACCAACTCCTAGATCAAGCAGTTTGCCCGTTTAATTTACCTGAGTGACCCTCCACCACTCACTGGGTGTGGTGCAGGAGCACCACAGCTCTTTGGCAAGCAGGTTGGGGGGTGTGGCCTCCATCAGCTCCTTTAGCACCTCTTTCATCACATTGAGTGGCCAGTCCCGTCGCGACACATCCAGGCTGAGGCCCACTGCCTTTAGGGCTGGCCCAATCTTGCTGTAATAAAGCTCACTGGGGCGAGGGACCAGAGGTACTGGCTGGGGTTGTTGCTGGAATGAGTCCTGGGCCTGTAGGAGGGTGGACAAATGGGAGAGAAGACCAAGTGGGGATGAAGAACAAAGATATTAGACAATGTTACAGTCACTTTGTCACTTAATCAGTACAAGATAAACAAGACCCAGATTTTAAATGATATTCAGAATTCACTTAATACCTGGCAATACCATTTTTCAATTTCAGACCAAAATTCTAGTGGGGTGCCTTAAGATAATCACTGATTTGTTCATGAGGAAATAAAGCTTTTGTGATTCTGTGTTAATAATTACCAATCATTAGACCCTGTTATTGAAGTCTTGTTATTTACTTTGTGCTGTGAGAAAACAGACACAAGGCAGTTGAGTATTACCTTCTGGGCCTGCAGCACAGCCTCCCTTTGCTGCCAGCGCTTGTAGAGGCCAAAGAGCGGTGTGGCACCATCCACCCACTGGATGAGTCCTGAGCGGGTGCCCAGTGGTGTGACAGAGTAGTGGCGTGCGTGGAAACGTGGCTGCTCATGCTGGTTGACCTTGGTGAACATTGTGTTGACAATGGACAGGAACTGCATGATACGCTCATCCAAGTGCAAGTCCTCCAGACCTGAGACAGAGAGAAAATATTGCCTTATACCAATTGTCTCACTCAGCCCCATCACCTCATTTACAAAAAAACCTCAAAACTTTTTAACATTTTTCTGATGGTGGCCACTGCATAAATCTAATAACATTTCTCATTCAACAGAGGTTAACAGGTGCATAAAACCAAAGACTTATCCCCCACCTTTAAAAAGGTAGGGATAATTGCGTCCATCAGAGCCGAGGAAGAAGAGTTTCTTGGGTTTCGTCTTGGTAGGCAGGATAGTAATGGTATTTCCCACACTCCGGATAGTGACCGCATCATTTGCAGATACCTCACCAGGCAGGGCCATTTCTGTGGTGGCCATGGATGCCAGGCGAGGGCTAATTTCATTCAGCTGCAGCAGATAACTTGCTCGCTTTTGTGAACGTTGCTGCAGGCTCATCATGATCTGAACACACGCACACGCACACACACACAGAGTTATATTCAATTCCATTTTTTGTAGCATCTTATAACAAATGTTCATATATGAAATGCACACCCCTTACTGCACGACCCAGGTCCCCTTACCTGTCTGAAGGGAGCCCAACTGCTGGCAGGGTTGGCTGGGTTATGGGGGCTCTTGAGTCTCTCTAGAGCAGATGTAATGGCATCCCCATAGCTCTGTTGGAACCAGGTCTCATGTGGTGTCTCTGCTTGAGCTGCTGTGATGCTGCGGACATGCTCCAAGGCAAACACCACTGGACGCATAAGTGCTGAATGCTTCTCACGCATAATGGCCATCTTCTCATCCCTGTAGGGCAAGGCCATATGAAAGTAGTGCAGGTTAATTTTATAAATAATGCCAAAGGTCTTAAGCAATGTCTCGCGAGAGTACCATTTGTAGGTGATAAGACTCAAAGAGCTCCTCATTAATTTTTATTAAGTAGGATTGTAACTCGTGAGCCTCGTTCAAAAGAATCCATGGCACACTGTTGTCTTTACAGTAACATTAAAATGGCTTTATTTCAGATGGCAAGTCACACACCCAAGACACAGTTGCACTTCTGCTTTCTTCTCTACTTTTTGGCCATATTAATGACGCATATCCTTGTCTGCATTTACCATCATTCATCAATATTAGTTCATGTTAACAAATAGGGATGTCGGGTGTCCGGGTAGTGAAGCGGCCTATTCTGTTGTCTACCAACACGGGGATCGCCTGATTGAATCCCCGTGTTACCTCCGGCTTGGTCGAGCATCCTTACAGACACAACTGGCTGTGTCTGCGGGTGGGAAGCCGGATGTGGGTGTGTGTCCTGGTCGCTGCACTAGTCCCTCCTCTGGTCGGTCAGGGCGCCTGTTCGGAGGGGAGGGGGAACTGGGGGGAATAGCGTGGTCCTCCCATGCGCTACGTCCCCCTGGCAAAACTCCTCACTGTCAGGTAAAAAGCAGCAGCTGGCGACTCCACATGTACTGGAGGAGACATGTGGTAGTCTGCAGCCCTCCCCGGATCAGCAGAGGGGGTGGAGCAGCGACTGGGACGGCTCAGAAGAGTGGGTTAATTCGCCAGATACAATCGGGGAGAAAAAGGGGGGAGAAAAAACTAGGGATGTCGTTTTCTAGCTATCATGTCTCTTATGATGTAAAATCCTCTTCACTAACCAACTCTTTCTGTTAGGTGATCAAGATATTTTGTCTTGCGCCTTTGGAAAAAGATGTTTTGTCAAATACCTTTGTTTTTTTGTCATTTACTCGGCTGTTCTAACTTTCTGGGGCTCGTCTTCAAGAACAAAATCGCAATTGCTAACTGAAATCAAATGTACACTTTTGTGTGCCAAACTCACTTGCGCAAGGTGTTGTTGTTCTGCACCCTCTTGACTTCATCCTCAAGCTGCTGAATCCTGCGTAGAACATGCATGTGCTGCTGCTGTAAGACCCCCAGCCAGAGCTCATCCCACAGCAGGGTTACTCTGCGCAGCTCACCCACCAGCAGCTGCACCTGGAAGGCACAGTAAAGGCACGTTTCAAGTTTTTTTTTTTTAGTTTCAAGTTTTATTTATCAAATGCACGATGATACAGCGGTGGCAGACATTGCTGGCAATGAAATGCGTAGGCATCAAGATAACCTCAAAAAAAAAAAAAGATTTAAATTTAAAGTTCGACTAAAATCAGAAATCCAAACTTTTAACAGTATTTACTAGCCAAAAATGTAAAATTAAACTAAAATCTCAAATCTAAACTTTAAAGATAGAATGAGCAGGACTTCCCTAAAAAACAATGTATAGACTCGTACAAAAATAATACTTCTCAACCACCACTTATAGCCCACTAGACGTGTGTGGCGGTGTCTGTATCTGCGGAGACCCTGTACTCTGCCTGTATTTTGTTCATTTTGTTGTGTACGGGACGTTTCTGGGTGTTAACCTTTGGGCAGCGGGACTATAAAACCGAAGGGATCAGGTGTCAGATTGAAACTGTAACCACGCATCCAAGAGGAAGCTAAGACAACGGCGGACCCAGTGCTAAAAAGACACAGTCACCATCACCAAGCGGACAAAGCTCGTTTCAAAAAGAGTGAATCTGGGGTCGGCTTTCACCTGCTGGCGAAAACTGAAGGAGAAGATGGGAATGAAGAGCGATACGGGGTAGGCCTGTACACTGGGGTTTGTTTTGGCAACTGCGGTCAGGGGGCATGTCCTTCTGGTGATGTTGAGCCGAGCTGGGAGGAGGTGCCAACTTTGAATATTGTGTTAACAAACCGCAACCGACAAATCCTACTCATTCTACCTTTAACATTTAACAGTCTGAAATACAACAGATTTACAGAGGTAATCACTACGGTAACTTAGAATAGAAATAAAAACATGCGAAAATGAAAAATGGCAGAAGAATAGTACAGAAGCTGAGGTCAATATGGTTGTGTAAATAAATATGTAATAAATATATACATAGTGCAGGAATGGGTACAGCAGAAAAGTGAAGAGCACAGTATAAAATGAAGTGTGCAGTGTATGACAGAGAGGTGTGTATGTGTATGTGCGCTCAATGGTCAAGAGTCTTGAGTTCAAGATTCTTATGGCTTGTGGGTAAAAGCTGTCCTTAAACCTGTTGGTTTGGGACCAGATGCTCTGGTACCGTTCGCAAGATGGTAACGGGGTGAACAGCGTCACAGGTGGCTAAGGGCCGCACATACATATGCCTTTTCTTTTTTTGGGGGGGATCCCCCCCCCCTTTTCTCCCCAATTGTATCCAGCCAATTACCCCACTCTTCCGAGCCATCTGGGGATCCGGGGAGGGCTGCAGACTACCACATGCCTCCTCCGATACATGTGGAGTCGCCAGCTGCTTCTTTTCACCTGACAGTGAGGAGTTTCACCAGGGGGACAAAGCGCGTGGGAGGATCATGCTATTCTCCCCAGTTCCCCCTCCCCCCTGAAAAGGTGCCCCGACTGACCAGAGGAGGCACTAGTGGAGCGACCAGGACACACACCCACATCCGGCTTCCCACCTGCAGACATGGCCAATTGTGTCTGTAGGGACGCCCGACCAAGCTGGAGGTAACACAGGGATTCGAATATGTGAGCCCTGTGTTGGTAGGCAACGGAATAGACTGCCACGCCATCCGGACACCCACATATGCCTTTTTAAAGAGTTGCTAGCACTAAAAGCACTTTTCAAGGGGTTTGTACCAGAAAAAGAACATATTAACAGAGTTAAGAGCAGTATTGCCCTATACCTTGTTGGCTGAATTTGTGAATCATGTGAAATGGCTGGTTGTGTTGCCTTATTAAGACACTCCATCCCAATTTACTTTTCCTGTTTTTTTATTTTTTATGAACACGTCTACGCTAACTATCTCATGGTATCAAACAAAAAATTTGCAGCAAGTGTAGAAACATTATGTGGAAACACTTTCAATTTTGCTTTAATTTGTAATAATTTCATCACAACAAAAAAGTAGACTCCACTCACAATGTACTTCAGTTGCAGAACCAAGGGCCAATAATTTTCCCACTTGCATATTTTACTCACCTAATTTTTAATTTTCCTCTATGGAGAATCAATCAATTACATTTTGACCAGCGAGGGTAATTCATATACATCCTTTTAACTGTTGAATACATTGCACAATCATTTAAACCAGATTTCAAATAGTTCTGTTTTGAATCATATGATTCCACTTTCAAGTGTATTATATTTTTGTAAAATCAAACAAATGTTGATTTGATTTCCAGTGCAGAGCATCATACCTGCAGCACCATGGTAGGGTTGGCTGATGACAGCTTTTCTACAATCTTGCTGTAGCAGTCCTGCATCATGGCTTGGTCCTGGCTGGAGCATAGTGCCGCTAGTTCCCCTCCACCTCCTCCTCCACCACTGCTCTCCTGAGAGGTAGGCTGGCTGCCTGGCTGCTCCTCCTCCTCCTCGTCTCCCAGGCCCTCTCTCTGCATGTTTCCTAAAAAAGTGGGTAGGGCC
The DNA here is from genome assembly GCF_029633865.1 of Lampris incognitus. Lineage (NCBI taxonomy): Eukaryota > Metazoa > Chordata > Actinopteri > Lampriformes > Lampridae > Lampris > Lampris incognitus. The sequence continues at coordinate 17,861,433 of NC_079220.1, read as the reverse complement.
GAGGGAAGCTTGCTCCCTGGAAGTATTGGGTGGAGATTAAGGAGGAGACAAGTGATTTGTTTGATAAGAGAACAATGGATATGTTTCAGCTATAACAATTCAATGCTATTATTGAGTACAAGTAAGTCAAGACTAAGGAAATTTGCATTCAGTAGCCTTACACTGTGAATCCAGCAGAGGCCTGTAAAAAAGCAGGAACTGTTTTCTATGGAAAGGTCATGCTTTTTATGTTCTTGAGCCAATATAGAACTCTCTAGAGCTTAGCTTCCTGAGCGCTCCACTTGTTTTCAAAGTTTAAACAATTTTAACCTTTGCTGATGCGTACAGCTCAGTGTTACATCTAGTTTCACAAACTAATAAGGATGAATGAGTGACAAGATGGGACTGGAGAAGTAACAAAAACTACATCTAGTCTGTTTTCATTTCTCATCTCTGCTTTAAAGGTATAATGAGTAGGAATTTTCTAAAAAAAAAAATTATAAAAAAAAACGTATAGACTCACACAAAAATAATCCCTCTCCTGGGGGAATCGCGTGAGCCTCCCACACGCTACATCCTCCTGGTGAAACTCCCCGCTGTCGGGTGAAAAGAAGCGGCTGGCGACTCCACATGTATCGGAGGAGGCATGTGGTAGTCTGCAGCCTTCTCCAGATCGGCAGAGGGGGTGGAGCAGTGACCGGGATGGCTCGGAAGAGTGGGATAATCGGTTGGATCACAAGTGGGGAGAAAGAGGGAAAGAAAAAAAAATCCCCCTCAATCATCACTTATGACCCACTAAACATGTGTGGCAGTGTCTGTATCTGCAGAGACTATGTCCTCTGCCCATATTTTCTTATTTTGCGGTGTATGGGACATTTCTGGGCATTAACCTTTGGGCAGTGGGACTCTATAAAAATGTAGCGACCAGGTGCCAGATTGAGATCGTAAGGAGGCCTCCAAGAGGACGCTACGACAATGGTGGACACAGTGCCGGAGAGAGACAAATATAACGAGGCGAAACGCCAAGCGGACAAAGCTCATTCCAAAACGAGAGTGAATCTGGGGTTGGCTTTCACCCGCTGGCGAGCACTGAAGGAGAGGAAGGGAATGAAGAGCGACATGGAGTTGGCCTGTACACTGGGATGTGTTCTGGCAGCTGTGGTCAGGGGGGCATGCGCTTCTGGTGTCGATGAGCCGAGAAGGTGCCAACTTTGAATGTTGCCTTTACAAACCACAATCGACAAATCCTACTCATTCTACCTTTAACAAGCAAATGAAAATAGTATTCATAATGGAAAAGCTGGTGGAATATGTTTTCATAGAACTTATCAAACTACTTGGCAACAATTACCTCCCGCTTGCTGTAAGCATACGTAAAGGAAACGCTATGAACATCTCTTACAGGTAGGGAAATGGCGAGCACAGAAAGGAGTGAACTGTAGAAGCATTTCCAGCAGAATGGTGATGCTAGTGTGCAGTGCAAACCTAATGTGCAAGCAGACCTACGCATTCAGGGTTACCAATGAAAATCTGCAGAGCAGGAGGACCTTGAGAACTGGATTGGTAATGGTAAACACTGATTTAGGCTATGCAGTCTTTCATGGGTAGGCTAAAAGCTGGTCCCAGAAAACAAATATTCACTTATCAATTGTTTTGTTAGAATATTCAAATATTTACTTATGAACCAATGCCCATCACTAATATGTGAATGAGGGAACAAGCAAGTTCCTTTCCAAGTCCATGCTAAAGAGAGAGAGAGAGAGAGAGAGAGAGAGAGAGAGAGAGAGAGAGAGAGAGAGAGAGAGAGAGAGAGAGAGAGAGAGCGAGAGAGCGAGAAAGAGAGAGAGAGAGTGTTCCGTGAGAAGGGCAAGGAAATAAGGTGAGAAATTCATGAAAATACCTGCATTCTGGGCCTCCCCTCCCAGGGAGAGTGAGCCCACTATTGCAGGGTAGAGGATGAGATGTGGAGAGTCTTGGGCCACTCGACAAAGCAGGCTGCAGATGCTCTGTCGGATGTATGCTTCTGGGTGGTTAAGACGAGAAAACAGCTGGGGGATGATGCCTGATGAGAGAGAAATGCTTCATAAACAAAACAATAAAATAATAAAAACAAAAAACACACCACCTCTCATACCAAAACTGTATCAGAGGAGGGACATTCATTGCAATAAGATGCCGTACCTCTCCAGGGTGCTGTGGGAGTGGATGCCAGGCCAAGCTCTAGCTCCTCTCTCAGCTCGCCAGCATGCTTCACTAGGAGGCGGAGGAGACGCAGTGTTGCCATGACTATCACGTCGTCATTGCTCTGCTTACCGTTCTGATTAGACAACAGGAGTTTGGGGTCTTCTTCGTCAATGGGCATCTATTAACAGAAGTGATATACAGTTGGATTCACACCCAAATGTCTCTTTACTTTAACTTTCAAAAAGAAGAACGCCAATGACAAGGTTAATGCTCATCTTGGAGCTATTCTATGATCAATACCTTTCATACACAGTACTTTAGATGTTGTGTTTGAGCCTCACCTGTCCGGCATTGAGCTTAAGGAATGTGAAATATGCCCTACAGGACACCCGGTAGAGGCTGAAGATACGGTCTACCACTCGCCTCCATACTCTGATCAAGCCGTCAGTGACCGCTTGGCCTGCCTCTTCTAGCCAGGGACAGGACGCTAGCAGCTGGCGCCAGATAACATCCACCATATCGTCCTCATCATCTTCCTCCTGCTGCAGGGCCATGTCTTCATCCTGGAGGGGGTGGTGGGAAGGAGGGGGGAAGGGACAGTCAGTAGCGGACAAATAAGAGCAGGGATGTTATTAGAAAACAATGACAATTAAAAGTAGCGGTATATCCCAAAATAAAGATGCATTAAGAATGGGAGAGGGGAGAGGGAGAGAATATTAGTGTAACAAGATCGCATTAATAATACAAATTTTATTCAGTTTTAGATGTGTCCTAGTAAAAGGTTGTAAGTTATCATGCTGTAATATTACAAAAGACAGGGTAAGTGAAACTTCAACTGATGTTTCAAATGACAGAATGACACATGAGCACTGACCATAACTACATTAAACTATCAGTCTGTATTCCAAATGAAACCAAAAATAAGAATGAAATCCTAGAACTAGAACTAAAGATACTAAGATACCAACATATTTAAATTATAAAATGATTAAGTGGCTTGCACCTGGACAAAGCATTCCTACAGTTGAAATCAATGGAAAATTACTGATGACAGATACCTGTATGCCAGCAGGTCGACACATTGCCTGTCCAAGGATGCTGAAGAAGGCATCTTTGTCCTCTTTGCTGGTAGTCGCTGGTAGTAGTTCCTCAATCTCACTCTTCTCTGCAGGGAGGAGGGGTACACCCTCGCCTTGGCTACAAGAGACAAAAAAGACAAATCATAGATAAAAATCGGCTTGCATGGCTATTTCATTTCTCTATTGCCCTAATGAATGAGTTCAATTCATGCTTGACTGCTTGAATGTTTAAATGGTAAAACAAATCAATTCTCTTAAAGAAAATAAGTCACAAAATGCAGGGGCAATAGGTAAGAGCGCAGGGGGGCTCCTCCTCATATTCTGCAGAGATGATTATGCGAGCCTCTTCCAGGAATACTTCTTGCAAATCTCCACCCGGTGTAATTAACCCATAACTACTGATAAAAAAGACAAAGGGCTTTTTTTTCTCTCATCTGTGTTGTTTTGCCAATACTTTGCCATGTTAGTTGATCCCAGACAATGCACGTTCAACAAAAGTGCTGCTGGGTTGTAAACATGCACCGATCAAAAAAAAAAAAAGTTGGTTTCCCAAGTCATGTAATTAATAAGTGATGCAACTAAAGTTGGGATCAGGCAGATTTGTTTGTGAGACTGGTTAAGCCCTCCATTGTTTCAACTGGTATAAAATTAGACCCAATGAGTTTCTGTGAGATAAGAATTTGTGATATCACTTTTGTTTCAGGGTTCAGATGACCTCAGTTTTATTGTGCGATACCCCGTCTTTGCCAAATCTTCCTTTGTGAGCATATTTGCAGCTGAGAAACACACACAAAAGGTGGAATGGATTGTTTCTATGTGATTTAATGAATTTCATAAAATGTTGTGTTATGCCCCATAAGGGTCACCAATAAGTCAAAGAATGGAGATGGTAGTGCTCAATAGTGGTAAACAACTTTTCTTTTTTTTAAAAAATCTGGGAACAGTGTAACTCTATGGGCCACTGGAACTGCCATTGAGGGAAAAAAAAGAGTTATGTCAGACCTCGCAAAAGAGTATTGTGTCCACTAACCTGGCATTATCAACCACTTTCCTGCCCCAGCGATAAGCCCAGCTGGCCAGGGCAGCCCAGGACTTGGCAACTTCTGGAGCCTGGTTGGTCGAGAGCTGGTAGAGCTGGCCCAGCACAAAGTCTGGCTCCCCCACACCCACACTCACTAAAGAGGCATGAAAGTTATATGTGAACTGGTAAAATGCCTTACAAAACTAAATGGCCATGTCCAAAAAACAAACAAACCCCAAAACAAAAAAATCAGCACTGGATACTAATTACATTCTGTAGCACCAATTCCAGTGAGAATAAAAAGTTATTTGAAACTGTTGGGAAAACAGATTGAATGTACAGGTAATTAGACACACTTAAGGGGTAAACTGCACAAGAATCAAAGCTTATTGATTGAATGTTTTTGCATTGTACCATTTGTTATCCATTATCATGAATTCATTGGAGGAAAGTAATGTCAACTTCATATATAGTACTTGGTGAAGCTTTAATATTGATAAACATTCAAAATGTAATCTGTAGAAATGGGCACTGTATAAGGTTAATCAAACAGTATTATCTGGCAATTTCCAATGAATCATATCAGTACATGCCATGAATTTCCCCCCTTTGGTCTGGAAGTGAAGTGTTTACAAGAAAAAAACAGATTTTAGTAGTGTCTTTCTCCAGCCTGCCACATACGAGGGTCAAGAACCTCCAGGTGATACAGAGTGTCACTGTTTGAATCCTGGCTAGAAGTAAAAAGACTGGCCATATTACACCAATACTAGCCTCCCTTATCCATGCTAGATCTGACACTCAAGTGTTCCTGCTAATGTGTAAACTACTATATTGGCATGCTTTAAAACAAAAACTTTAAAACTTCGGCCACAATACGAAGACCCGGGTGTTCTTTAGCTGTTCCCTTTATGTCTGTTTGCTCATGGGCATTACCTGTGGTCTCAGCAGTGATGTGGGGAATACCTTGGTCCTCCATGGGCAATTCTAACAGTGCAGCAATGTTGCGGCTTAGAAGAGACAAATTGCCAGCAGTGCCAGGGTTGGCTGTGTTAAATGCTCCTGAGCCCTTTACCACCTGGATCAACACAGCATCATCATCACTGATGAATACTAAAATAAAAGTCCAAACTACTACGGTTGGTAATGAACATGATGTACGCTGTTAGATACAAAGCACTCTACAAGAAATAATACTTGTAATTAAAAAAAAAAGACTGTAGTATTGATAAGCTCTGACATAAACGGTTCTGCTATCAGTATTAGAGAAATAAAGAAAATCAATTTCCTATTTATTTAGGCTACATAAACGTTATCTTGCACCTTTTATCTCACCAACTCGGGTTCTAATTTGCAATAAGATTAGGACATTCGTCTAAGATGCATTTTCACTATTCCCAATCCAGAAGAGAGAGCTCTCTCTCAGAGCCTGTCGTATGTGTGAGCTGAGGGGCGGGGCCAGCTCTCTGCCCTCTCAGGAGTCCACACACATGCACACACAAGCATACAGGGAGAGAGAGCCTCCCCTTCGTGACAACGGCGGAGAGAACTTAATGGTCAAAAATCTGGTTATACTTCACTACTCAATGGGGGCAATGCTTGTTGCCACAGCTGCAACAACTCTCTTGCACATAAGAGCAGAAACATGAGCAATCTTTTCTTTTTTCGTTTTGGATTTTCCCCCCTATTTCTCCCCAATTTACTTTGGCCAACTATCCCCACTCTTCCGAGCTGTCCCGGTCGCTGCTCCACCCCCTCTGCTGATCCGGGGAGGGCTGCAGACTACCACATGTCTCCTCCGATACACGTGGAGTCGCCAGCCACTTCTTTTCACCTGACAGTGAGGCGTTTCACCAGGGGGATATAACGTGTGGGAGGATCACGCTATTCCCCCAGTTACCCCTCCCACACAAACAGGCGCCCCAACCGACCAGAGGAGGTGCTAGTGCAGCGAGCAGGACACATACCCACACCTGGCTTCCCACCCACAGACACGGCCAATTCTGTCTGTAGGGACACCTGACCAAGCCGGAATTAACATGGAAATTCGAACCGGTGATCCCCATGTTGGTAGGCAACGGAACAGACCGCTACGCTACCTGGACACCCTAACATAATCTTAAGAAATATCTAGCGAAGGTACATCATGTACAGGGGGAGAGATGTACAGTTTTCAACTGCCTAGCTCATAGTTCATCTCTCATTGGCCCATCCACCTCAGCTATGTTATGTATGCTAGCAGCCTAGAGCCCACACTGAGTTAACTGAATTATACAAGTATGGGCTGATGATTAAAAGTAACGCCCTGTCCAGACATGAGAAAATAAAGCAACGCTAATTCTGTTCTTAATTTGTTTTGCTTTTTTCTTTTAAAAAATAATAAAAAGAACTGATAAAAGTATCGTTAAAGTACTGGATCGATAAGCAGTATTGGTAAGACTAGTAGTACCATTAAAATCTTAATGATACCCATCCCTACTAAGGAGAATATCATCATTACTGGTCTAAAACCATTTTGTTTTCGAGCAAAAATAGTGCGCTGTATCGGTGCTCAGCATCAGGACTGAAAAAGGGGCACGGTTATGGCAAAAGAAAAGATTGCAGATGAGCAGATGTTGAAGCAATACCTGTTTAAGTTGTGGGGTCAGGTCCTTCCAGTCAGCCAGCAGCCACTTGCACAGAGTGAGAACCGACCGGCACGCAGCACGTTCACACTTCCCCTGATGGCAGTAGGAAAGTGCGCATGAGCTCAGCATCTCCATGGCTGCCACAGACTGACCTAGGGTGAGACAGAATACAGACAGATGGAGGCTGGTTGGTTACAAGAAATATCGGAGTCTAAAAACACTTATAAATTCACTTAAAGATTTAATTACTGTGTAGCCCAAATGATTTCATATTAAAAACTGACTGAAATCAGCTCTTCTGTCGATAGGATCATTAACAGAATTTATTAGCAACACACAATTATACCAGTAGGGCAAAGTTAAACCTGTGGGTTTTCAATGAAAAGGAGAATAAACCACACTCAGAATAACGACTTGAATGCATTCAAATTATTGAGAAATCATTTTCTGCAGGGTTCCATCCGTGGATCTTGTATACCTGTCAAGGAGAAATTGCAATGCAGCTGATTTAAAAATCTACCTGTACACATGCATGCATGAACACACGTGCGCACGCACGCACGCACACGCACACACACTTGAACCACGGTAGGTTTGACAGCCCTGTATATTGACTTCAGGAGAGAAAAAAAAAAAAAATCACCCCACTTGCATGCTGCCGTGTTGCAAAAACAATTATAAAATACGTTTAAATGTTTTTTCCCCTCTCCTCAAGATGTAATTATCTCGAAATATGCATGGAAGAATGGTCAAAATCCCCAAATCTAACTGCTCATAAAAACATGCATGAGAAGAATCAAAGCTGTAACTGTTTAAAAAACATCGACTCTGTGTAGGTGAATATTTGCGCCAAGAGAAACACAGCTCTTTCAGATTTAGAAAACGAATGTTCTTAATTAAATGTTTTTTGCTTCATGAATATGTTGATTTTATCGCATTATTTCTTGTGTTGAAAGGAAAAAAAATATTTTAATGCGTGAAAATGTGAAGGTGTAACAGGAACAGTAAATTCAAGGGGGGGGGGTGAATACCTTCAAAAGTCCCTGGATAAGCTCATACAAAATTTCTTTTTACAACAGTTGGGACTGTGACACTTCAGTCTCCAAGTGATTCTAGACAAATACTAAGGCTTAACTGGTTCCACTGACTTTAAAAACTGAGAAATTAAATACAGACCAGGGTCCTCTAGCTTAAAATGCACACATCTACAGAATGCGTCCTATACCTTACCTGCGGTGCAGAGCACTTTGGCTTTTTCTATCTGTAGCTCTGCCCCCCACTTCTCACCAACAGCGCCGTCTAGGGTCAGATGCTTGAAGGCCTTGCTAAGTTCCTCTGTTTCCTCTCCTCCTTTGCCCTCAGCATCACTGCACTGGTTGAGGAGGCGAGTTGCCAGCACGATGTTTCCCTTTTTCCGGGCAAATTTGACAGCGGTCAGACACAGCTCCATTAGGTGGCCATCTAAGGGGGCAGAAGAACCTGGACCAAAGCGTAAATAAGAACATTTCAAACCATCATATGGACAATACACGGCCATGCATGTTTATACTAAACACACATTCAAAACGGTATAGAGAAATATGAACTTCAGCATTTATCAACATTCCCTACTAAAGGGGAATGACAACGATTGGATTAGGTAAACAGCGCAAGTCAATAGCTTGATACTAAGACAGTGTTTCTCAGTCAACACAGTGACCAATAAGTGGGCTGTAGAATAATATATATATATATATATATATATATATTTTTTTTTTTAATTTCTGATTTCTCCCAATTTAGTGGACAATCGATCCCTATTTTAGTTCAAACACCCACCCTCGTACTGCATACGTTCGCCAACTGCATCTCTCTGGCCGGCAGTCTCGAAGGAGACGCCTCGCCACTTTCATGACAAGGCGAATCCAGGCTGAACCACTGCTTTTTCTGACACACACAGACGCATTCATGTGACAAACACAAGCCAACTCCGCCCCCCTCCCGAAGACAGCGCTGCCAATTATTGCTGCTTCATCGAGTCCGGCCATAGTCGGATCTGACAAGACCGGGGCGCAAACCCCGGTCCCCAGTGGGCAACTGAATCGACACAAAGCCAATGCTTAGACTGCTACACCACTGCGGACCCACCTGTAGAATATTTTAACTGGGTTGTAAACATGCACCGATCAAAAAAAAAAAAAAAGTTGGTTGGAAAGCATGGCTGCATGTACTAGCTTGCATCTAGTAACAGTAATTTTCCGAACTTCATCATTCTTCAAAATGGATAATATTCAGAAAGTGTATGGATATGTTACTTCCGCCCCCCGCCCCCAATCGTTGACTCCAAGTTGCTAAAAGAATTTTCTTTGCATTAGACAATGAGGGGGAAGCTTCTGCTCATTGTGGATATACTCATCTGCTGAGGCTTTGTGTGAGTTTGTGAGTTTAGTGGAGGGAGCGGTACACTGCATACTTGGTTAGAGGAATACCACCTCTGAAATTAGGGACTCCCTCATCCTAAAATGGTTCTGGAGTAAGCAGTACAAGTGTAAGCAGTCAAAACAATATAGTTTAACATTGGCTTCCAGTAGAAGTACAATCCCACTCGCTTAGCGGTCAGCTAGGCTCAGACGAGTAGCTCCACCCATCTCAGCGCTACTCATCTTAACTTCTTTTGGTGCTTCGAGAGCGCTGAAAGGGACAGCGCTACCTTTCAGCTTCAAGAGTGAGTTTGAGGTAGCTCTGCCCACTTTGGCGTTATCTCAGCCAAAGCTCAATGTAGCTTACAGTAGACATCAGTGGAGTAGCACCAAGATGGACACTGGTATTTTGGAGCTCAGACAAATGCCTGGAGCTCTGCTAGTGAGGATGAACTTGTTTTATTGGCTTTCTGAATCCAACATCTTGTGCATTGACAAAGCAGTAAACTATGTCAGAGTCAAGCACCGAAAACACTCTCCAGCTTCATTAACACAAATCAAACCTATGTTCACAAGCAAAAAGAAAGACTGACAAACAATGACAGCATTTAACTGGCTGGCCGAGTTGCAGGAACATGCAAGAAGGTCCTATCTACCACTAATAGTTCTTCCAGAGGGACACAAAGAAAGTGATCCGGTCTCCTTCAACTCTCTTCCTTGGGAAGATTTTTGATAGCGCGGGCCGACTGTTTTACACAGTGACAAAAGTCAGGTAGAGGAAGGATACGCCTAGATTTTTATTGTTCAGATTTCTTCACTATTCAGACCGGGTTGCCATCATGGACAAATACAGCACTGTAGGCACATCCATGTTCATCCATTTATCATGAATGCAAGAAATGGCAACTATGTTGGTTATCATGCTAATTCTAACCTCACCTCAAATTTTAAGGAATTTACCTTCACGATGGAAAAACCCACACAAGCAAGGAATTCAGAACTGAGTCAATTTGAGGGTCTTTTTTGATAAAAATAAAACAAAGATTTCTACATTAGATTTATGTATAAGAGAGACATTACAGCTGCAAATATCTCCTTCATCCCCTCTAACCTCAGATGTACCTATAATCTTAGTGAAAGGGCTTTGACCTTTAAGCTTGAATGTAAAAGGCCTTGATTCTTCCATGAAGGGCAACAAGGTCTCAGCTAAAAGCCGACAGAAGAACTGCAAGAACAACTTTGAGCTTTGACCATTAGCAAATCCATGAGGTGGATAGGCAATCTTTTCCAATCCAAGTTCCAAAGTAAAGCCAGAGGTTCAGTTCTTATACGCAATAATGTGCAATTACGTCCTGCTTCTGTGATTAGAGACCCATTAGGGAGGTATGTGATAGTCTCCAGTGTCCTCCTGTGCGTCACCAATGTTATTTTTGCACATACCCATTTCCCAAATGGAGACAAACCAACAGTTCATTTCAAAACTGCTGTGTTTTGCCTGAACTACACTCTCACCTATTAATCCTTGGTGAAAATTTTGATACTGTATGCCAATATACCAGATAAAAACTTTCCTAAAGAAACTCCCAACCTGACTTCCTGCATCACAGAGGAGTCAACTACACACTTCGTACATACATATTTTGGTACCCAAAAAAGCAAAAACAAAAACAAGGTTTGTCTTTAACTTGAGCATTCATATTTCAGTGAGCAGACAAAGGTCAGTTCAACTCTTGGACATTACCTTGTCCCACTTCTACGGTATATTTTCAACTACTCTCTTCCAAACTCCGTATACGTTCTGGTGACACTGTTCTATAGAAAAGTCCATCATAAAGCTCCAATTATGGTACACCAACCAGGACACTAATGATTTACATGAAGTTTAACCATAATGTAGCTTTGTGTTGTAATGGTGTGGGGTTTGAGGCTTGCAAGTTTAATATGACTTTTTTTTCTTTTTAATAAATTGCAGGTAGAACTATCCACAAAAATTCTTCAAATACTTTGATGCATCCATGTTTTGTATTTGTTCTTTGTAAGGTGCAACTTAGGTAATATTTTGTTATCCAAACACAATGAAGGAGGTCATCAAAAAAGCAGAGGGTAAATTTGAGTCCTGATAGGATAACATTAAAAAAAAAAATTGAGAACCAATTTAATTTATAAAAAAAGGTCTGCACCAACTCACACATGCACATACCTCTCTGTGTCTCTTACTCAATTGTTTACCTTTGAGTTTAAGCAGGAGATGTTTCTGGAAGACTGTGTATCTGAGGGCATGGAGCCAGGGCTGGACATCCTGCTGTTTACAGGAGCTCAGAGCCTCACAATACAGAGGTATCATACAGTCCTAGATAGGGGGACAACAGATGATTTACATACCATACAAGACACAGACCTTTAGGAAAGGTTTGGATTTGCTTCTTTTGACAGGACAAGTTCTGCACAGAAGAAAAGTTATATGGGTACCTCTTGTGCAGTGAGTGTTTTCTCCAGAGCTGCAGCACAGTGTAACTGTAGGGCGGGGAGGGTTGGCAAGGAGTCAGACAGAGTGAGGGTGGACAAACGTAGAGGGCCCAGGGAGATCCGGCCTATCTGCTTCAGATAGCGCACCAGAGTACTGTAGAGTGTAGGGATGCACACACAATTAAAGCAGAAAGGCATTTCCTTATTTGAGCTACAGTTGAACAATTGAAGAGATGGGCTGTTACTTGCTTTAAACAAATGATACAACCATGATTTTTTTTTTGCTTCAAGAAATGCAATGTTCCACCACTCAAATTACATCTATCTGCATACAAAATTCTTCATAAGAATACTTATTCAATAAAAAATTGGGTAGATCTAAATGAAGACTGACCATCTCTACAGTCACTTTCAGATCACTTGCGGTAAATGGGAATAACTGACATTCCACAACTGATAACAGAGGAGGAAGTAGAAAATGAGCTTCAGACAAGCAAATGTTATCCTTTCTTATTCTTGAAAGACAACCCCTACCCAATACTAAAATGTTGGATAAAAAAAAAAAAAAAAAAACTTTCACTGCATCTTAGTTAACTACTGATTTTGACTTTTCTACGGTTCCTACAAGTTTGTCCATCTGATTTTTAGACAGCAAGTAAACAGCAGCCAGCTGTTAAACTACCAGCACAGGCGGATTAATTTTGTTTGAATTGCATGATTTGTTGAAGTTGAACCCCCCCCACAGTTTTTCCTCACCAATTGTACTTGGCCAATTACCCCACTCTTCCGAGCCATCCTGGTCGCTGCTCCACCCCCTCTGCCGATCCGGAGAGGGCTGCAGACTACCACATGCCTCCACCAATACATGTGGAGTCACCAACCGCTTCTTTTCACCTGACAGTGAGGAGTTTCACCAGGGGGTCGTAACGCGTGGGAGGATCATGCTATTCCCCCCAACCCCGAACAGGAACCCTGACCGACCAGAGGAGGCGCTAGTGCAACGACCAGCACACCCACACGGCCAATTATGTCTGTATGGACGCCTGACCAAGCCAGAGGTAACATGGGGAGTTGAACCGGCGATTCCTGTGTTGGTAGGCAACGGAACAGACTGCTACGCCACCTGACGCCTAGGAAGTTGAACATAACTCTTAAAAAGAAAAATTCAGCCTTACTCTCCTAGTTTTTGGAGAAAAATCTAAAAAAAAAAGAAAGATGAATCTCAAAATATGGATAATGCAACAAAAATCAAAAAGTAAACAGGATGCAACCTTGATGACGTAAATCAATTAAGACAGAAGCATAGGATTACAGCATTTTAAAACACTCACAGCTCTAAACTAAAAAAAGCAGGTGGCGCATAAACAATTTTCAATTTAAGAAACTCACTCTGAAGTGGCTGTGGTCTTCTGCTCTTGCTGGTGACTGGCTAACATAAAGGCACTCACAGAACTGCGTAGGAGCTGCACCTCAATGGCTTTCTGGAGTTCAGACGGGTCTGGACTCAATACTGAAGGCAGCAACCTCTTCAAATCTGAATTAAATATACACCATTGAAAACAAGTGACTAAAACTTCTAGGAGACAATCATTTTAATACCAGGTTGCTTCTAAATGGCATGCCTTTTCTTGACTTCACTGTTTTGTGCAACTGGCAAACATGTAAATATCATTAAACACGATTCACTGATGAACTATAGTTAGTCACATATGTATCTGTTTGAAGTGATTCAGGCTACCCAGCTTATCCTTGGCGGTAGTGGAGTTGAGCAGGCCATAGTCTTCTCCAGGCAGCAGCTCCAGCTGGGTTCTACATTCAGTAAAGTCTCCTTCCTCAAAGGAGCTGAGGGCCTGTATGTAATTGAAGTCGGTCTTGAGGTGGACATTTGCTGGGTTGGTGGCATTTTTCTTGAGGGCATGGATTTTGGCCTGCCACTCCTGCACAGATGTCCAGTCAGAAAGTGCTATGTAGCACTGACAGGCTTTGTTGGCCAGGAAGTTGAGTACCTCTGGGGAACACTCATTGGACTTGAGCAGCAACGTCTTCTTGCCATCGCCTGATGAAATGAAAACAGACTTAGAATGGCAGCACTGTTGTTCTTACTGACTGCAGATCAGTGTCTGTCTTGTCTAAATATATTTCAATTTTGTTGCCATTTTTAAATCTTGTGCTGATGGGACACCAAAGGTAAGAGCATCACAACTTCTGCTTCACATAAAAAAAACAATTTACTATGTAACTGCCGGAACAAATATATGTTTTCAGTGCTTATTTAATGGTTTTAATCGACAGCTCCAAAACCCAAAACAAGAACTGAAATACAGGCTAATATCGGAGGGGGGCTCCAACAACCCAAATAAAAACTAAATCAAAAGCAGTTATTTTTCACTGACCGATGCCTGTGTGTTTGGGACTGGTATTGGTGCTGTTGCTAGAGCTGGACAGCATGAGCAGGGTACGATCAAAGCCTTTGATGGAGCAGTCCATCCCTGTTACGGCAGACAGCTGTTCTTGGTACTCCATAGCAGCCTTCTCAAATCTATGAAGGACAAAGAGGTGAAACTTATTCTAGACTGTCTATCAATACAGTAGAACAAACTTAAATCAGCCACAGATAACTGACGGGACTAATTACCTGTACAATGGCGAATAAAATATTTAAGAATATATTTTTCTAAGAGATTTCAGAGAGAAACGTGCCAATGAAGTGTGATTTTTTTTCAGTCACACCAGGAAACATAAGTGTTGCTGCCAAAACTCCAACTCACCGCTACATAAAAAAAAAAACAACAAAAAAAAACAACAAAAAAAAAAAAGAAAAAAAAAGAAGCGTGTTCTTACCGTCCTTCAGCTTGTAGGGCCACGGAGGTGAGCCATGCCAGACTCTTGCCGGTATTTGAGAGGCTCCAGGCCGCTAGTCCCTGAATAGCCTCTGGACAACGCATCTCACACAAAGCCTCTACCAGCATCATCAGAGGAACCTCCAACTCAGAACCCTGAAGGGAGGTAGAGGGAGAGGGAGGTCAAAGGAGGACAACTGGCAAAAAGGAGCATATGGATGAACCTCTATTGAAATGTACTTGTTCAGCAATCGTTCTTTGGGTCACCAGACAACTCTCACAGCTCAGCCCTATGCTTACTGAGTCTAGGGTTGGGCATCGAGAACTGGTTCCAAAATTCCGATTCTAAAGGAAAAGTTAAGAAATTCAAATTTCAATTCTGTCCATTGGTTCCTAAATAAATTTCACTCGCGGTAAAGTGAGTTTCAGTTGCCGTGGTGGCAGCATGCAGCTTCCATAGTTTCCAGCTCTGCAAGTTACATGTGCGCCATCATGGACCAGAGCAAGTGGTGGTCGAAAGTGTGGCTTCATTTTGCCTTGAAAAAAGAAGGGTTGGCACAATGCCTGTGGCAAAATTATTTCGTGCAAGGGAGGATGCACAACAAATATGGCCAAACACCTTCGCCTACACGGTGTGCAAATTAACCAGTGTACCATGTTTGACATGTTGCGCTGGTCTGTAGCTCACCACTCAAACTTCTCCATTCCACTTGTAAAACTGGTTTGACTTTACTTGATATGTTATTCTCAGCACTTTGTGGACCTAGTGTATATATATATATGAAATGACGTGTACTAAAATATGGGACAAATCACGTCCCTTTTTGATTCAATACAAGACCCTGAATTATAAGGGATGGGATTTTCTCAACAACCATTCACCTGACCGACTCACACTTGGCTGGTGTATTGCTGAGGACGCAAGCAAGTGCAGTGTCGAGTGTGAAATTGCTTGGATGAGCGGTTCTTGAGAATGCTGTAAGCAGTTGAGTTTTCAGCATAGTTAGTCAAAATTCTGCTTCTTCACTTCTCGTGGAGCCAACTAGTGGAAACATGAACAGCGCCACACTGCCATGGCAACCCACACTGTGGTTAGGGGGTTGCCCCAATATTCCTTTGGCTTTTTCACTGCCCGTGGAGTCACCGAGTGGAAACATGAACAGCGCCACTCTATTTCAACCCACACTGTGGTTGGAGGGGGGATTACACCTGTATTCCTTCGAGTGTGAAATGGGATGAATGGGCACTGCATTAATAACATGTAAAAACACCAACTCATATGCGTGGGTAATGTTACGTTTGCAATATGGTAGCTAAAATAAGTTCCAGTTGCACTGGCACAAACATTACGCAAAGATATAACTATAGCTACATAAATGAACTCAATATATTATCTCATTATAGTTAACTGTACATCACTTTAACAAAGTGCACAAATTTGGGCATCTTTAGTGGTGTAACTGGGAAACTGGGCATACTAAGAGAAATAGATCATAAAATTGTGTTTTTGCAACTTCAGCATAGAGGATTGTGATGTTTATTGCAACTTTGGGAATATCTGCTGCCTTACATTCGAAACAGCTCCACTCGCTCACCGGAGCTGCGCCAGTCTGCAAATGCATGTTGATAGGCTATTACTCATGACATGTAACCAATCAGATAGTGCTGTGGGTGGGATATGCTTGAGACCACAGAGTGGTGACTACAGTTAGGGAGAGGCAGCCGTATCAGAGCCACAGTAGCACATTTTTTAATCATTTCATTTTATTGGCAATCGGATAAAAATAAAAATAACGATTAAAAATGCTGAATATCAGATCCAATAATTTGGTTCGGTCAACTCCTACTAAAAAGAATACAAGTGAGTGGTGTTGTACCGATTAGTTTTGTACATACCTGGGTGCTGCTGCTTCTGATCTCAGTGAGTAGGTCAAAACCATGTCGCACAGTGACAGCAGGCTGGCCAGACAGAAGGCCAACCCGCATCAGGGCCAGCCGGATCCTGGTCAGCCAATCCTGACATGTCTGACGGTTGGTGTAGAAAAATGTCCTAATGCCCTGAGAGAGGAATGGAGAGGAGAACTTTTGTCATTTCTGAGCATACTTGAGAACACACTTCCAAAAAGATGTGTACCCTTTCTTTTAAAGGACAATAGTCTGCGTGCATGCATGGGTCTATGTACATACATTTGATTGTTCGTATACTCCAAACGTTTAAGTTTATTTGTGGGTCTTTTGCACTTTGCGACTGAAGATTCTGTACAGTCTTGCGGAACGTTCATGGCAATTATAACTTTTTAATGGCAGCTTGATTACGAAAGGTTAAAAAGGTAATTGCACTTATAACCAGTTGCTTAGAGTCCAATCATTAGCATCCCATAACCTTATTAATTTCTTCAGTTTAATAAATCAGCAACTCATATCCATCAATATGTACATTTCTTGTGTTTAGAATAAAGCTTCCTTGTCTTGTGCTAGACTTAATCAGCTTGGCGCAAGCAGAGAAAATGAGCTTGAAACTTTGAAAATTGGCTTGAATGAGAAAGGGCAAATCACAACGTAAAGCATGATTTACATATTCACCACCTCAAATGCGCACCTTTGGTGGAGCAGTGAGGGCATTAGCACAGCCCTCATAGGCATTATACATGAGCTTCTCAAGGTCCTCCAAGAACTGCAGCAGCAGAGACAAGCGCAGCTGGTTGGAGTGGTGGCTGTCACTGTCCCCTCCAGTCCCACTCCATGCCCCGAGCTCCTGTTGCTCCGGGTTGAGGCTGTGGGCTGCCAGGCTGCGGATCATACCTGAGAAGGAAGCAGGGGAAGAGAGAAAGGGCAAAGAGTGTAAAGTGGCAGGAAAATAATCTTCTAGAAACCGACTAACAGCCATTATTGGCTGTTGGTCAAACCAAACACCCTCCTCTCACAAAATCTCACCCGACCATTCCGATTCATTCAGATATGTGTGAAATTGTTGAAGGATGCGGTGCTCTAAATGCTGGTTTATGGTGCCTTTATGGGATAAACCACATATCATCTAAACCATGCGCTTAGTGATGAAACATTTTTCAAATAAAAAAAAGTTATAAACCGAAATGTCAGATATTATTAATGGTCGATCGCATTGCTTAGCAACTTCCTGGTTCAACTTGAGGAATGATCAGCATATGCTTACTGTAGGTAGTAGTACTCGAGAGTAACTACCCAGCCACTGCAATTGAGAAGTCCTAGATAATGGGAAACTGACATGTGATGGCATTGATGAAACTGCACCAAGCATAACAAAAAAGAAATGGTGTTTCCTTACCCTCAATGGTCTGGAAGGTGTCCTGGGCACGGCCCAGTGGCGTGCGGAGCTTGGACAACACGGTGAACTGTGCAGCTTCCCACACAGCCCACTGCCACAGGACCGCCTCGGTTTTCAACAGGGACCGCGGCACACAGCCCGCTCCACTGCCACCTCCTTCCTCTCCACTTCCTCTGCCCTCCCGCTTCTCCAGCCGCTGGCAACTATGATACAGGCGCTCCAACCAGGGCTCCTTGCTATGGAGTTGTGTACAAAAAGAACTCAGAAGGGCTCCAAAATGATTACAAAAAAGGCATGACAGAATTCAGCTATGCCCTATTCATCTCCAACAACTGTTTCACAATTAACAGCACTTGGGCACTATACTTTTACAGCATTTGCCAAAGTCACAAAATAAAAGAAAAGGAGTAATCTAGGAAGAAATATGAAATCAATTTTAAATCATTTGATTTTTGAACTACTTGATCTAGAGATGGCATGGGGAGTTTGCATTTTTTAACAAGTTCTCTTAATCCTTTTCTCTATGGGGAAAAATTGAATGATGATTTTGTTACAAAGGTTCCTATTCTCTTACGATTGTGCTGACTAAAGACCTTATTTCAAGGTATTCATCCAGGAGCCCATTAATTTTCTCCGTAGAGACAGAGGTCAAGGAACCCATGCAGAGCCAACTTTTGGCTAAGCTTATACAAGAAAACAAAAACAACACCCGTCCCCCAAAAAAAAATATCACTGGACAACCTCAGTTCACTAAACAGAAGGGAACAGCCCTAAAAAACTCAACTGATTTAATGCCCAATTTGCATTGCCGATTGACCTTGGTGCTACACCATAACATACCAATGACAATTTGTCCACAAAAGGAAAATTCTATAATTTTTTAACTTAAGCCCAATTTTCCAATCATTAGGAGTCAAACCGCTTGGTGGAAGGTGTGACTTAATCAAGTTCACTGTAGAGATATAGTGAGACATACCCTCCACGGTGCAGGGCCCCATATAGTATGAAGCTGATGAGATCACTAAAATCCTGAGGGTGAAAGGTGTTGCTTGGTGCTCGACTCATTTGGCGGCGGATGGCCAAAGAGATCTCCCCCATTTCTGGATGGCTTTGGTTACTACTGACACACACAAAAATCACCTATTAGTTGAACAAATTCCAAATATTTATGTATGGTTACTGAAGTATTTCTAAAATTAACCAACAGTGCTTAATGAAACAATGTGTGTCTGACCCGAGCGCAACATCCAAGGGGATTGTCCTGAGCAGCTTGCTGTAGGCTTGCCTCACCCTCACAGCCGAGTGCACCAGCTGTACTCTGCATACATCCACACATCTGAGATCAAGGAAAACAGCAGAGTCATATCAAATACATCAGAGTGAAGACACATTAGAATCCAGCTAGTAACGCCATACTTTTCAACTATATTCACCGTTTCTCACCATTATGCATACACCCACAGAATAGCTTTCCTGAATTTATTCTCCAAATCCTGTGCTTGGTAACCCATCCCTCTTTCAACTATTTTATGGTAGGATGCCCATTTAATGTTGGCAGAGACCAAAGTAAGTAAAAGAATTTACTGAGTGTTGAAGCAAAAATAATGATTAACAGTTTGGAACATAAAAAGGAACCGAGGTTAAAAAGTCTCCTGAACTTGCTGTGGGACACAAAGGATTGGTCAGCTTTGGGAAATCCCAGCAGCGGTGATTTGGTGACTGGCAATATGTACAGTGTTACATCATGCCAATGAAGCCATTTGAATTTGATTTATGACTGACTGACAAATAACTGAATAGCGAACACAGTACCCCGAATACAGATTTTGAATTCATTGTGTTAGTTGTGTGTGTGACCTATTGCATTTTTGATTTGATTAATTAACTGGTAATTCAACTCTGAACATATTACCCCGCCAACTGAATTGTGGCTTTCTGGATGGATTTCTTAAAGTGCTATATACACACAATCTTATTTAACTTTTCAGTGAATATTCAATATTTAACTGCACTTCAGTCTTGTGTGTTGTGTACACTGGGGATTATTGACTGCTGTTTGTGTAATTCTATGCAAGGTTGTAGGACGTACACTATGAATATTATGTTTCTGGTGTATCCAGGAACTCCAGTCAAACCATCACAACACACTATGACAAAGAGTTCAGTGCAAGTGTGTTGTTCATTACCTCTGCAATAGCTCTGTGGACAGGGATGAGGAGAGGACCTGCAAGCTGTTGCACGTTTGTAGGCAGATGCTTGGCTCTTCATTGAGTGCTGCCAAGATAAAAAAAAAAAAAAAACCTTGTTCAAAACATCTCAGGACATGGGACTGATACTAATCCAGTTTGACGCATTTCTGCTCCAACAAGAATGAAACTTTACGCCCAGACAATACTTGCAAAGTTTCTACAGTGGATATAAAAAGTCTACACACCCCTGTTAAAATGGCAGGTTTTTGTGATATAGTAGTAATAATAACCTTTATTTATATCGCACCTTTCTAAACAATGTTACACAGGTGCCTTACGTAACAGGATAAAATAATGCACATAGTCAAGATAAAACAACAAAATACAATAAAAATATAGGACATAATGCCAGATGTGATCCACAGAACAAGCTAAAACACAGTCAGGATAAAGTCACAAGAGCATAATTAAAACAAAGAGAATTAGAGCTGATAAAACAAGGATTATGATGAAAACAATTAAAATAAATGTAAAAAATATACGAAAAATGAATAGTGTCATAACTTTTCCACTTATTTTTTAAAAAATTGTAACCTATGAAAAACAATCAGCAACATTTTAGGGAATAAAGAAAAACAAAACTTAGAATAACTTGGTTGCAAAAATGTGCAAACACTTTTATAATTGGGGATCTGGCTGTGTTCAGAATTAACCAATCACATTCAAACTCATGTTAAATAGTAGTTAGTATACACTGGCCATCAATTAAAGTGACTGTGATTAACCCCAAATAAAGTTCAGCTGTTCCTGTAGGATTTTCCTGACATCTTGGTTGCATCCAACTGCAAAAGCCATGGTCCACAAAGAGCTTACAAAGCATCAACTCATTGTTGGAAGGTATCAATCAGGAAAGGGGCACAAGATCATTTCCAATGCTTTTGATGCACAACAGTGACATTACCAAGAACAGGATGTCCCTCCAAAATGGATAAGAAGACAAGGAGAAAACTGGTCAGGGAGGCTGCCAAGAGGCCTACACCGACATCAAAGGAGCTGCAGTAAGTTCTGGCTAGTACTGGTTGCTCCCTAAATGTGACAACAATCTCCTCTATTCCTCATATGTCTGGGCTATGTGGTAGGGTGGCAAGAAGGAAGCCTCTTCATGCAAACAAACAAAAAACAAAACAAAAAGAAAAGCATGATCCTCCCATGCGCTACGTCCCTGTGGCGGAGCTCTTCACTGTCAGGAGTAAAGAAGCGGCTGGCGACTCCACATGTATCGGAGGAGGCATGTGGTAGTCTGCAGCCCTCCCTAGATCAGCAGAGGGAGTGGAACAGCAACGGGACGGCTCGGAAGAGTGGGGTAATTGGCCAAGTACAATTGGGAGAAAAAAAAAGGGGGGGTACGTTTGGCACAAAAACAACAGCATATCACCAAAAAAACACCATACCCCAGTGAAGTATGGTTGTGGCAGCATCATGCTTTGGGGCTACTTTTCTTCGGCCGCAACTGAGGCTTTAGGCCTTGTTCAGACTGCAGGCAAATTGTATTTGTTTCTCAAATCAGATCTTTAAGACAGACTGTCTGCACTGTTATTTGCAAGTGATCAGATCGGATTTGTGTGTCCAGACATCACTATGCTATCTGCATGTGTTGCAGTGTTAATGACACAGGTGTGAGTATCTATGTATGCTGGTGACGCAGTTTACCGACATGGAAGCATTAGAAATGGGGATCCATCATCTCGCCCTCCAAAACAACTGCGCTGTCAATTTGCGGTGAAGAACTCCTCCATTGCACCAGACAAACTCAGCGATGGAGGAGGCTGGTATACATTGCGATGTTTCGTGCTGCAGTGATTGCGGGTTCCACTTCTGTCACCTTGGATTTGACATCATCGTTGTGTGTCGCGTTGCAAGTATCGCAAAAGACAGTTTGAAATCTGATTTGGGTGGTCAGAATGTTCAGACTGAGACGCATCTGTAGAAATCCGATTGGAATTGCATTTCAAACCACCTCCAAATGTGGTTTAGATCCAATTTGAAAAATCGCATTGCATGTGTTTTGTTTTTTTTTTTGCTGTCCAGACTTCCTAAAAATCAATCCGGATACAATCCGGATATGCCCAAAAACAGATTTTGGCGGGCAGTCTGAACAAGGCCTTAGTGAAGGTGGAAGGAAATTATGAATAGCTCCACATACCAGTCGATTTTCGTGCAAAACCTTCAGAGCTGAAGATGAAGAGGAATTTCACCTTTCAGTACAATGACCCAAAGCATACATCCAAACCAACAAAGGAACGGCTTCACCAAAAGAAGATCAACGTTTTGGACAAGTTAGTCTAGATGTGCCAAGCTGATAGACTCTTACTCAAAAAGACTGAGTGCTGTAATAAAATCAACAGGTGCTTCAACAACATATTAGTTTAGGAGTACGCACACTTATGCAACCAAATTATTCTTATGTTTTTTTTCTCTTCCCCCTAGATTGTTTGATTGTTTTCAATGGAATTTTACAGTTTGATTTAAAAAAAAAGTGGAAAAAGTTCTTGCATGATTTATCTTGGTTTCAATTTTTTATATCACAAAACCTGTCATTTTAACAGGGGTGTGTATACTTTTTATACCAATTGTAGCTGTAGTCTGGCTGCACAGTTTGAGATTAAATCAAAAACACCAAAACTGGAAACGAATTGCATTTAACAATCCAAATCCCTAATCAAAAAAAAAAAAGAGAGGGAGACTGCAGAGGGAGGTGCGCTCCACACAATTTCAGAAAGAGCAAAACTGATGTTCCTAATCATCAGTTTTGTGGATCCCAAAGTAATGAAGAATGCTCTTCTGAGTTTAGAGGCGGAATTTTTATTCAGCTATGACAAATCTTGATTCTGTTGACTTCTGGTCTTACCGTTAGCCAGCAGGCCTTTGCAGAACTTGTGGAAGGAGGGCAGGGTAAAAAGGGGGGTATAGGTATCAGACTTCTTCAACAGCAAAGAGATCTCCTGGGCCCAGGTCAGCAACAGCTTCCTATACAGCACAACAAATACACACTACAGAAATACTGGCTCACTGAGGACATGACTCTGGGGTTAACTTCCCATATGTTTCCAGTAAGGCAGCTTGCCATGTACGTACCTGTTTGCAATGTTCTTTCAACATATGGCAAAGAGAATTTTTTTTTCCTGAGACCCAAGATATGCACTCCAACCTTATTATTTTGCGGGATTTCTAATTTCTTATTTATCGTTTTTGTAATTTATCATTTCCTTATACAGTTTTAAGGGCCGACAGAGCCAGGGCACATGCATATCACTGCATTTGAAGGTACATGGTACTTTTTATATGTATATGACAATAAAGTGAAACTTGAACTTGAAATATAATCTGAAACTTTCATCCATCAAACAAGACTTCTACGCAGACTTCCAAAGTTAACTGCTGCATCTTTTTTTTTTGGATGTTCCCCCTTTTTCTCCCCAATTGTACTTGGCCAATTATCCCACTCTTCCGAGCAG
This sequence comes from Lampris incognitus, assembly GCF_029633865.1. Taxonomy (NCBI): domain Eukaryota; kingdom Metazoa; phylum Chordata; class Actinopteri; order Lampriformes; family Lampridae; genus Lampris; species Lampris incognitus. The sequence continues at coordinate 17,837,833 of NC_079220.1, read as the reverse complement.
TCCCAGTCGCTGCTCCACCCACTCTGCTGATCCGGGGAGGGCTACAGACTACCACATGCCTCCTCCAATACATATGGAGTCACCAGCCGCTTCTTTTCACCTGACAGTGAGGAGTTTCACCAGGGGGACGTAGCGTGCGGGAGGATCACACTATTCCCCCCAGTTCCCCCTCCCCCCCGAACAGGCGCCCTGACTGACCAGAGGAGGCGCTAGGGCAGCAACCAGGACACATTCCCACATCCAGTTTCCCACCCACAGACACAGCCAATTTTGTCTGTAGGGACGCCTGACCAAGCCAGAGGTAACACAGGGATTCGAACTGGCAAGCCCCGTATTGGTAGGCCACGGAACAGACTGCTACGCTATCCGGACGCCCTAGCTGCTGCATCTTATTTGTATTTGGTAAACTATATAGTTGTTCTGCTGCCACTCGGTTCTCCCTTTCCTGCACTAGTCTGGTCATTATTACATTCAGTTTTAACTCTTCTCCCTCTTTGCTGTGCCATCAAGGCATTACCTTTACCACTCCAGTCAGAATGGCAAAGCCACTATCAGTATTTTGTCCGTCAGAAATCGCCTTTCCAAGCAGTCTTATTTAAAACAACGAAAAGTCTTCAACTTATTTAATTTTAACACTGAATAATCACTAATTTCTTGGTAAAAAAAAATTAATAAAGTACTAAGGGCCTGACCTTTGCTCTGCTTGACAAAGCCAATTTCATTGTGTGAACACAGAAGAAATACTTAAAACAGAACATGTGGAGCTGAGTAATTAAAGCCATATGTAATGTTTATACCTGGCCTCGGAGTAGAGGTGCTCTTTGGCCAGTAAGGTTCCCAGAAGGCTCAGCAGCGTGCTGAAGTGTTTTTTTGTTGCTGTGGTAACAGTGCTGATGACTGCGCCATCAAACAGCGAGGGAGATGACGACGACAGGCTGGATGAGATGAAGTGATCGTGCCTGTGGACAGAAAATGGTCATGACAAAAGAGAAAAAAAAGAACAAAACGTCGGAGGGGGTTGAAAATTAAAAGGATCATGAAGTTAGGTAGAGGACTGACAACGTACCTCTGTGCCAATTTTCATGGCATTGCAGAAAGGGTCATTCAAAATAAAAACAGATATTGTGTGGCCTGCTAAACACATCAATGGTATAAATTTTGACTCATTTTGGATAATTCAGTGTGTGCGGGGAAGTTACCTTGTACAGTGGGAGTAAAGAGTATAGAGCACAGCGTACTGGACGGCAGGATGGTAGATAGCCAGCTCAGAGTGAACCACCATCAGGTTCTGACTGAGCAGGGCAAACACCGTGGGAGACAGGGCCCACATCTAAACAAGAGGTAGAATGTCAAGACACTAGCCAATTAGATTAGTTTGGGCTTCACTTGAATATGCATAGCAAAGAAAAAAGTAAACAGAAAAATCTGCTTCTAAGGAGTCTTATGGAAACCAAGGGGTAAAACTAGCTTCAAGCTCAACTGTGAACTTTTTACACAGAGAATACCAACTATGCCAAAAAGCCTTAAGTTTCTCAAAGGTAGAATCCTGAAGATTTACAAGCAGAAAATATCCTTTTTGATACTTTCTATCACTGGTGGTGTATTTCTATCGCTGGTGGGGTATTTCAAGACAACAGTTAAAAAAAAAAAAAAAAATCCAAATCATGAGTGTTTTAAGAGTTGCAAATTTTGATGGTTACTGTCAGTGTGGCTAACAAGAAAGTATGTCAGACAAATCTTGCAGAAGACCTTCACCAACAGATACTCGGCAGATACAGCTAATACTCAGGCTGATCCAAATGGTTTTTTTTCTCCTAATTCAGCTGTGGGGAAGGTGCTGATACAACAGCACTGGCGACTTTCATTTCAAATAAATCTCTGGGATTTAAGAGTGGCAACACCAGTGTGTTTACCAGTATCACCAGAGGTGTTGGTAAGTTTAAAAAAAAAAAAAAAACATATCTGAAGGAAGAAAATTCTAATATGGGGGAAAAATACAAAAGACTAAAGATATGTCTATTAAATGAATTATTCTTTTCATCTTCATAAGATGGAAAAAGTGAAATAGTTTCTCACCCCAATGAGAGAGTTCTTAGTGTTGCCAATGGTGGTGAGGGCACTGAGGTTAAAAATGAGAATGAACTGGGCCCGCTCTGGGGGCAGGGTTAGAGAGGCAAAGGCAGGGTGCCGGATTTCAGGGCAGGGGCAGACTGAGGTCTGGTTTGGACCCGTGCTGTTGAGTTCTAGGGGCACCATAAGGCTCGAGAGAGCACAGGACATCTCTCCCAGCACCAACTTGTAGGCTGCCTCCAGGGTGGGGATGTTCTTAAGGCTTAGGAGGGCCTGATAGACGCCATGAGTGGCTGACATCACCTGGTGCACAGAAAAAAAGGAAAAAAAATACTTTTTTACAATACTGAGAAATCAAATACTTCAAGTAGAACGTGTTCTGAACATACATTTACTTCTCACTTTTTTTTTTTGGGATTTTCTCCCCAATTGTACCTGGCCAATTACCCCACTGAGCTCTCCCGGTTGCTGCTCCACCGCCTCTGCCGATCCAGGGAGGGCTGCAGACTACCACATGCCTCCTTCGATACATGTGGAGTCACCAGCCGCTTCTTTTCACCTGACAGTGAGGCATTTCGCCAGGGGGACATAGCACGTGGGAGGATCACGCTATTCTACCGTTACCCCTCCTCCCTGAACAGGCACCCCGACCAACCAGAGGAGGCGCTAGTGCAACGACCAGGACACATACTCACATCCGGCTTTCCACCCACAGACACGGCCAATTGTGTCTATAGGGACGCCCGACCAAGCCGGAAATAACATGGGGACTCAAACTGCCGATCCCCGTGTTGGTAGGCAATGCTACACGGATGCCCATTTACTTCTCACTTAAAACAAGAAAGGCCAAATATAGAACCACTGAATTCGAATGGTACAGCATTATATTTGAGTGATGACTGAAGCCAGATGACAAAGACAATATATGGAGAAATTCAAATTTTAAGTTTCAGTAATAATTGGGAAGTGCTTTTCACTACTCTAGAGCAGTGGTCCCCAACCACCGAGCCGCGAGGAAACGATATGATTCGGGAGGGTTAATTTAAAAAAATGTGAATAATAAACATATAACATTATAGGCTATTTGTGCAGTAATTACATTTAAATGGCATGGTCTGTCTGTGCTGCACCTGTCCTCACCATTCCCCGTCATGCCCACAAACAGGATGAGGATACTGATGTTGAACTTGCGTAACGCAACGCACGCGAGGTCGTCACCCACTTACCTACTCCATGTGGGTGTTGCAACTAGCTAGCTATCATGACTAAAAAACAAATGTCACTTGAGTTTCCCCGGAAGAGGTACGCGAAATAAAAGATCTAAGACAATGATAACGCTGAGACAGCAGAGGCCGAGACTGCAAAAAAAAAGAAAAAAGAAAGAAAGACAGAAAGTTTCTTTCCAAAGGAAATACGAAGAGTCGTACCTAAAACATGGCTTTACTGCGACCGATGACTCGCATGTCATGACCGTCTTGTTGCAGAGAAACAAGCCCAGGGCTCCCATTTATTCAGTGATATTGGTGAGTTGCAATGTTTTTAATGTCATGTGAGGAAAATATGCGCTGTGTTTAATATCCAAAGGTTACTTAAATGCCGGCCAGTCCGCAAGGATATTGTCAATATTAAACTGGTCCACTGTGCAAAAAAGGTTGGGGACCCTGCTGTAGCAGTGCCGTGAAACACAATAAACACCTGCAGAGGAAACTGTCCTGTTACCGACTTTACACATTTTTGTCAAGCAACACACCCGCATGCACGCACGCACGCGCACACACACACACACACACACACACACACACACACACACCTCTTTTTCCTGGTGGAAGCGGAGCTCCAATAGTTGCGAGCTGGGTGCCAGTAGTTTCTCCACAAAATATGCAGGCAGCTTTGTGTTGATCTGGTCCACAATCTAAAATACATCACCATTAGCACATCGGCAAGTCACTCCCGCTAACATTTGGTTTGTTTTGGCAAACACCTAAAAAAACTCATTCAACCTGCATATGGCCGTTTCATTTGAATTTGAGCTATTAAGCTGTTAATAAGCTGTCAATGTCTTATTTTTCTATGTCGATAGAAAAAATGCCAAATTTAGCCATCCGTGTATTGATTGGGTGCACACCAGGTCCACAAAAGAAAGCCTTCCCTTAATGTGTTGCTATTTTTGAGTGTAATGTCCTAGGTAACTTACTAGAGTAGCTGGACTAGCTAGCTAAACATTGAGATCAACACTTAAAACTAACATTAGCTTAACATTAACATTAGCTAACAAGCTTGCTAAAGTTAGCCTGTTAGACCAACATGACTGATTATTCATGTTATCACTATTATTGCAAAATAATCAATTACAACTTGAAAATTGCTTGCAGAACCCTAATATTCAACCCTGTATCCAGCATAAACTGCAGGAGAAACTTCTAAAAAATGAACAGGGTGACTGATCTTCAACCATGCAAGCAAGCACAATGTGTACATTTTCTCTTGTGCTTCTAAATGGTTACATGCATGTTTGTCCCTGTCTCATGCTTGTCTTTCAAGTAAAAACAGACCTAAGAAACAAATTGAAAGGAGAGCACCTGGCTGCTAGCCTGAGAATTTCTATTAATGGACCTGCACCCGAGGTATCACAGACAGGCTTTAGAAGTTTGTTTTGAAAAACCAAGAAAGAACGTGTTCTGATGAAGAATGCCAAAGTTGCAAGAGCTAGGGCAATTAGTATGTTTGCCCATTTTCTGTATATTATGTTATTGTAATTTCTGATATGCAAATAGTTTCTATTATTTTGATATACATGTAGTTATCTACACACACATATAGTCCAGTCATTCATAAACCTTTTCTTTACTTGTCTGAATTACAATTCAACACATAAAACAAGAAAACTGTGACATGGAGATAGTCCATTATGAAGACTTTTTTCCCTCCCAGCAAGCCAGAAAAACATTATGCCTCTTAATTCCCGATTTTCAACATCAATAAACACCAAGTCCAAAACATTAACTGAAAAGGGCAGGAATCTAGCCATTTTCCATGAGAAACAAATGGAAGATGCGTGTGAGAATCTTACCAGGGTTAGTAGGCTGAGAACAGCCAGACTGTAATCGGAACCACAGGCTCTGCAGCAGTCCAGCTGGTCTAGCCCATAAGCTAAAATGGCCTCCATTAGCTGGGCAGAGGGTTCCAGGCTCATCAGCAACACACTAACACACTCGTTGCCCGCTGTAAGCACTGCTTCTGAGAATAGTACCTGCTTGGCTGTGGTCACACACACCAGGACCCGGTTTAGGACCTGGGCAGGGAGAGAGGAAGCAGTGGGTGGAAAAAAATGATTAAAAACTGGGAACAGGTACAGTGTACAAAACAGTTACCAATTTTGCTTTAGACTACCATAACACACCACCACAATGTTTCAATGTGGTTTGTTTAAACTCAAAGAATCTCTGTTGCCCTTACATCTGTCACATAGGCCTCTGTGATAGGGGGGCCCCTAATTGGGTTGAAGCGCTCTCCAATGCTGCGAACCACAGTACTGAAGACCCGTAGCAATGCTGCCAGTTTGGGCAATGATACCATGGGCGGAGGAATGTCTTCGTCAAGGATCTCCCCTGACCCTACGTGACTCAGGTCCTGAAAGGTAGATGTCAAATAAAGAAAACCACTGCACTAAAGATTGCCACAACTGCTGGACAAGAGAAAGGCTGCATCAGGTACAGAATTCTCCCAATGTTAAAGGCTCTATACAAAGCGCCACAAGTAACATGTCCTAAAAATCAACTGAAACAAAATCAAAGTCAATTCACTTTCTGCCTTTTTCCAATTACTTGGATGGAAAAAAACTGGTTCAATCTCTATTATTTTAGTCCAGAGCTTAAGATGTCAGGTCCAAAGTCTCTAGGAAATGGACGAGAGTTTGGTTTTAGCAGTTCAGTTAGAGATGATTATACAGTACATCAGAGAGGTTAAAGCCGTGATACTCATGTACCATGGAGAGCCATATGCAGTTTTTTCCCCAACCAAACACTGCACCATCTGATTTCACTAATTAGTCCTCCCTGTCTGCATGAAGGTGTGTTGATTAGTGAAATCAGCAGATGTATTGGTGTGTTGACAAGAAAACATGCACGCATATGGCTCTCCTTGGCACATGAGCGAGTATCACTGAGTGAAAGGATGGCCCATAATTCATGTGATTCATGACAGTCAAGTGATTATTTTACCTCTGCATAGGCTTCCATATCCTCCAGGAACTGTCCAAGCAAGGTGGTGGAGAAGGTCAAGTCTGCCACCCAGAACTGCTCCAAACTCTGCAGCCACCCTGGAGGATAGAGTTAAAGCGACAAACACCATGGTACTGTGCCATCGTGGTGAATTCCAAGGCTAAGGCACCTGAAATGAGCTTGTGTCAATGTGACTTTAAAGATGGCTCATGATCTATGCTAAAAGTCATAACATCCCCCTATTCCAAGCTTCCCTATTTAAAGAAAAATGCCCAGAAACTGTGGGTTTTTAGGGGGTAAAAATTAGAAATCAGTCTAACCTGAGACTTGAAGAGTTAGTGACTGCCTCTGTGTGTGATCAATGTGCCATCCAACCAAGATATCCACTGTGTCCTACAATGGCAAAATAAGTTATTCTGTGAGTGGAGGGTACAACATTTTGTTGAACAAGGACTTAAAAAAAGTGAATACACAATTGTACACATACACAAAAAATACCAGATGGCACACTTCACACATCATTAAATGTCCCTTGTTCTATAATCTAAGGGCAAGTGTACATTTAAAACTTAGAAACAATACCACTGATCTGGCCATGCGACTCACCCGGAAGTTGGTGCTGAAGACATGTGGATAGCAGCGGGCCACCTGCAGAATACACTTAACACTCTGACACAGCAATTCTGGGGTGTCCAAGTTCTCCAAGATGGACTGCAGGCTGCTCATCACCAGCTGAAACATAACGCCCACAAGGTCAGTCACTGTACTCGCAACAGGCAGACAACACAGGGGGTGTGGATGCCACCTCTAGAAAGTAACAGCCACCTCTGCCAAACTGTATAGAGCGAAAGATGTCTTGTTTTGCCAAGCTGTTTTCAATAATACCCTTTTTTATCCCAAATTTCTACAGAACTGCCAAAATAAGCCCAATACCAACCATAGCACAAGGATTATCAGGCAAAGACAATTTACCAGCATTTCAATAACATTAATTTCAAGTCCAAACAAAACCAGTTCATACTTTTAAAACTCCACTGGTTAACAACACAAGACTGTTAGGACTGCTGCTAATGCAATATGCCGACTTTTTAGTTAAATAAGTAGTCTGTCCGGCTTTTTTTTATTTCAAATTTACTTGATTTTGATATACTTTTGAGCAACAGGCTGGTACAGAAACTCTGGATAGGTAGAGCCAAGTTTGTTAAAGGAGGATGATATGATACATAGGACTGAGGATGTCAAAATCAAATCTGAGCCAGTTGGCAAATGACAACACCGGCCAATAGGCCAAACCAATAAAATAAGGGTTACAGCAGTAGCACTGAGGTCAAACAACTTATCTTGTCACACGAAAGGTTTTTTTTTTTTTACATGCGCTTTGAATGCCGCTTGTTCATTAACTGAATACTCGTATCAGCAAAACTTTGATTAGTTTATTTAACCGGGGCCATGTACAACACAACTGTTGGGCCAGAGTTAGCTGTGGAAGCTAATTTACATCTGCGGTCCCTAGGAAGACGCAATGAACCAAAAAAGACCTTATTAGGAGAACCAATTCGAAATACAATACATACAAAATATCTTTGAATAATGTCAAGGTCTAAATATATTTTTAATGTCATCCCATATTAAAACAAGCTATCCCTTGCAATACACTAATGACTTGTGCACTTTCACTCAGTTGTTGTGCTTGACCAAAAGGACTGTTGTGTATATATTAATGTTAAAGTGGTGGGTGACTGAGCTCAAATCTGTGTTTTTGGATACCCATACCCCAGGAAAACATATCAGTAACCACCCAGCCAATTCTGTATGATTAAAAATGTTGCAAAGTATATAAAACAAAGCTTCAAAAACGCGTAAAAATCTGCAGTGTCCACTCGTTTCAGACTCTGGGGGCATGGCACCGAAAGGAAGACGGCGACGTCACCAAGGAAGCCGGCCAAAAAAAAAAATCAAGAAAGGAAAATGGGAAAAATACCCAAAAACGGTCCAACTCCGCAAATCAGTTCTATACATGGTTCAAAACATTTTAACATGTCAACAGCAATACATCTCCCACATTTATAAAGTATTTTGAAGCAGATCTGTCAATTTGGTTACCCTGCTCTTTAACACTAGTCTGCCCTGCTCTTAAAAGAGAAACTCAATTTCATTATTGTGACTGTACACTGGCATCAGAAATTATTCAGACTCAGTCACTTTTTGCACACAGTGTTTAGACTTAACTTTAAAATGGATACTACTACTTTTGGCTGCTCCCGTTAGGGGTCGCCACAGCGGATCATCCGTTTCCATTTCTTGTCTTCTGCGTCTTCCTCTGTCACACCAGCCACCTGCATGTCTTCCCTCACCACATCCATAAACCTCCTCTTTGGCCTTCCTCTTTTCCTCTTCCCTGGCAGCTCCATATTCAGCATGCTTCTCCCAATATACTCAGCATCTCTCCTCCACACATGTCCAAGCCATCTAAATCTTGCCTCTCTTGCTTTGTCTCCAAACCGTCCAACCTGAGCGGTCCCTCTAATATAATCGCTCCTAATCCTGTCCTTCTTCGTTACTCCCAGTGAAAATCTTAGCATCTTCAACTCTGCCACCTCCAGCTCCGCCTCCTGTCTTTTCGTCAGTGCCACTGTCTCCAAACCATATAACATAGCTGGTCTCACAACCATCTTGTAAACTTTCCCTTTAACTCTTGCTGGTACCCTTCTGTCGCAAATCACTCCTGATACACTTCTCCACCCACTCCAACCTGCCTGCACTCTCTTCTTCACCTCTCTCCTGCACTCCCCGTTACTTTGGACAGTTGACCCCAAGTATTTAAACTCAAATGCCTTTGTCACCTCCACTCCTTGCATCCTGACCATGCCACTGTCCTCCCTCTCATTCACGCATAGGTATTCCGTCTTGCTCCTACTGACTTTCATTCCTCTTCTCTCCAGTGCATACCTCCACCTCTCCAGGCTCTCCTCAACCTGCACCCTACTCTCGCTACAGATCACAATGTCATCCGCGAACATCATCGTCCATGGAGACTCCTACCTGATCTTGTCCGTCAACCTGTCCATCACCATTGCAAACAAGAAAGGGCTCAGAGCTGATCCTTGATGTAATCCCACCTCCACCTTGAACCCATCTGTCATTCCAACCGCACACCTCACCATTGTCACACTTCCCTCATACGTATCCTGCACCACTCCTACATACTTCTCTACTCCTGACTTCCTCATACAATACCACACCTCCTCTCTCGGCACTCTGTCATAAGCTTTCTCTAAATCTACAAAGACACAATGCAACTCTTTCTGGCCTTCTCTATACTTCTCAATCAACATTCTCAAAGCAAACATCGCATCTGTGGTGCTCTTTTGTGGCATGAACCCATACTGCTGCTCGCTGATCATCACCTCTCCTCTTAACCTAGCTTCTATTACTCTTTCCAAAATCTTCATGCTGTGGTGATCAACTTTATACCTCTGTAGTTGTTACAGTTCTGCACATCGCCCTTGTTCTTGAAAATCGGTACCAGTATGCTTCTTCTCCACTCCTCAGGCATCCTCTCACTTTCCAGGATTGTGTTAAACAATCTAGTTAAAAACTCCAATGCCATCTCTCCTAAACATCTCCATGCCTCCACAGGTATGTAGTTTTGAATTTTAATACATTTTCAAAAATTTCTAAAAACAAGATTCCACTGTTAGGTTATTAAGTATGGACTGATGGGCAAAAATGGTAATTTTATCCATTTAAAATTAAATCTACAACAAAATAGTGTTCAAAAAGTGAAGGGGTCTGAATATTTTCTGAAGCCACTGTATATCAATCTTGAATGTTACCTGAATTTAAAAGCAAAAAAAAAGAAAGTCAAATGCACCCAATATTAACTGGGAAAATTACCTTTTTTTGCTTAAAATCAAGTTCTGACTAGACTGTCATCCCTAAAATACCCAAAATTAATTGAGAATGCTGCAGTTTGAGATCCAACCCTGTCTCTCATCCTGTTGCTCCAAATCATGTCACCTCTTCAGTGTACGACTCGTACAAACTAGGGGTGTGTCAGTGTACACGTGTACACGGAAATGAAACCACAACTGTTTAATAAAAATCCCTAACCGATAAACAAAGGTTTTTTAAAAATTTTTTTAATACAATGCCTGATAACATCATCATTCTTTGCTGCGTGACAATTGCGAGCGCAATTGAAGCATGGGATGGCGGCTAGTAAAAATCTGCGAAGCCCCATGTGGGAGCTTTTTGAAAAGAACGGAGAAGGAAATTAAGTAAAATGCAGCATTTGTCAGACAGAACTGGCTTACAGTGGGAGTACCGGGTCCATGGTCAACCACATCAGACTAAAACACCCGAGTGAGAAGTCACGGACAACAACAGACGATGCTAGCTTTCGCGAGGTGCTGTGACAAGGCGCGGGGCGAAAAGATTACCAACTTCATACTCGAAATGGTTGCCCTTGACATGCAGCTCTTGTCCATCGTCGAAGATGTGGGGTTTAAGAGGCTAGTGGAGTAGCTTCAACCAGGTTACTCTATGCCCTCTAGGAAGACCATCACCACCAGGGTGGGAAAGATGTACCAGGATTGTGGATCTAAAATCAAGCGCCAGCTACTGCACACGCCTCATGTAGCACTAACGACCGACTGCTGGACCTCGCTGAACACGATGTCATATATGACTGTGACCTGTCATTTTATCGCTGAGGAATGGGAAATGCAGTCATGTGTACTAGCCACACAGAACATGGAAGAGAGCCACACGGCAGACTACATCGAGAAGGAGCTAAACACCATTGTGGTGGAGTGGATGCTCAAGAGTGCCCGGGTAAACGTGTGCGTCCACAATACCGCAGCCAATATTATCAAGGCTAATCAGGCATGTGACTGGGAGTCCGTGAGCTGCGGTGCACATACCATTAAGCTGGCCATAAACGACGGGTTCAAAGCTGTCCCGTGCCTGGAGAGAATCGTCGCAGCATGCAGTAGGCTGGTTGCTCACTTCAATCACAGCACCAAAGCGATGCTTGCTCTCCATGTGAAGCAGGAGCAGATGGCCCTCCCACATCATACACTTACACAGTGCTGCAAGACCCAATGGAATTCGGTATATCTCATGTTTGCACAGCTGCTCGAGCAAAGGTGGGCGGTCACCGCTGTGCTCTCAGACCGGTCTGCCACCAAAGCGGGGGATGCTCGCAACCTGGAGCTGAGGGATGACTACTGGAGAATCATGGAGGAGATGGATCCAGTCCTTAAGTCGTTGGATATGGCCACCACCATGATCTGCAGTGAGGAGGCCGTGTCACTTTCAGTGGTCTACCCTATGGTGTGCGGCCTGATGAATGACCACCTGCAGCCAATGGATGGTGATCGCACGGTCACGACTTTTGTCAACACTGTGCGAGGGTCACTGGCTACCAGGTTTCTCCTGTGGGACATTGAAACTGCATCCAAGCCTGCTATTGTGGTTGCAGTCCTTGACCCCCGACACAAGAAGCTGAGGTTTCTGTCAAGCAACGTGAAAGCTGCGGCAAAAACCCACATGGAGGCTCTTTTTGAAGAAGAGAGGGAAAAGACAGGAGCAGAACCCGATTCACGCGAACAAGAAGATGGAGAACCAAATGCAAAGAAACCAAGTGACATGTCCTTTCTCTTGGGTGCGTCCTACACGGAAGAGGAGAGCACAGAATCCGAATTGGAGAGGTACTTCTCCCTACCGGCCAGTAACCTTGATGTAAACCCCCTTCCATGGTGGAAGGCCCATTAAGGAGAATACCCGATCATGTCAAATCTAGCTAGGTTTCTCTGCATACCAGCCACATCGGTGCTGTCAGAGAGAGTCTTCTCCGCGGCAGGCTGACTTGTGACAAGACTACGGTCCAGGCTTCTACCAGAGAACGTCAACATGCTCATATTTCTAAACCAAAACCTTCCCAGGTAATTATCAGTTTAACTTTGGGGTAAATGGCCTGAGTTAGTTAGCCAGTGTTTGGCTGCTTAGATAACTATTGGCTAGCTTAATCGATAAATAGCCATTCAATTCCATATTGACATAATCAGAGTGAATGAACTTTGAGTGAACTTTGCATTCAGTGATTTTGTACATAATGGCTAATGTCATTCTTGGTCATGTTATTCTGTTTCCAGCTGCCAACGCAACACGGATGTGTAATGTGAAAGGGAAGAAGTCGAGAAGAGACCAAGCACTACATTCAAGACTGCACGCTGTCTCCTCGCCTCATCTGTCCTCAGCTCTTAGTTTTCTCTATATTTTTGGTGTTGCAAATTTGAAATGTTATGAGATGCGAGGACTTCAATTTGGAATGCAGACACCTAAGGATGTGTTATGTTATGTTTACAGTGAAACAGAAGAATGCGATTTTGATTAGGCTATGGTCAGAAATGTTTAGGCTGTTATAGCCTACCTTTTTTGTTTTATAACACAGACACTGAGACGTGAGGATGACATGTTTGGTGAAAAACTTTAAACATAAGGAAGATATTCGCAAGTTTGCTTATCCATGTGTAAACAACCGTTATTGAACTATTAAAAGCTATTCATTTTTTCATAGTTTTAGCTCACCTGGTCTCCGTGTGTAAAAATGCTTACCATTTAACAGGCTAATCAAATGTCGATCAGAATATGAATAATGATGTCACATTATTGTATAGCCTAAAGCACAACAGGGGTTGTCAATGTCAACAAGGACTATTTTCAACATGAATGAATAAATAACCACAAAAGACATACCATTACGGATTCATTGTAGCCTACAAAGACACTGAAGTTCGAGGTTGGATTAGAAAGCTTCTCAGCGGGATCTAATCGCACCGAAGGGCTTCGCGGAAGCAGTAAGCTCCCAAAAAAAAAAAAAAAAAAAACCCCAGCAAGTTTCTAAAGCATACTCATCCAGAGATATTCGATCTTTTGTAAATGGTGTAGCCTAGTTGTGTCATACGACATTGGCGACCTTAACGGCGGTGAATCTATGGAATAATAAGGCAACAGCGACCTCTAGCGGTATAGCACCGACATACTTTCAAAATTCACAGAAATCCTGAAACGTGTACACGTTTAAACGGCAAACATTGCACCATGTAAACGTGTACAGGTGTAGTACACGTTCACATCCCAAGTACAAACACTACTGTACAGTAGACTTTGCCAAGACATCATGAAATATGTCCTCATTCATCAGGTCCTCTACTGATGCATCATTTCGACTGTTAAGTTTAAGCCAGCCATTTAAGCTTTTCACATTTTACTTTTTAAAAATTACAATTTAATGTGTGCAATGCGTAGGCTAGGAAAATTATCGCTGACCCCTCTCATGTCCTGTATTCAGAATACGAACTGCTCCCATCAGGTAGACACTACGGGTTCCAATTAAATACAGGAAAATATACCTGAACAGGTATAAAAACTCCTTCATTCCTCTATTAGTGAATCTCCTAAACTCAGGACATAAGGAGGGTGTGAAATGAGTGGCTGTGTTGCACATAATTTGAACACACTATGTCTGCACTACAGGTGTAATGGTACACAAAAATCATGGTTCAGTAAGTACCTCGGTTTTAAAGTCACGGTTTGGTATAGCTGGGGGGAAAGAAACAAAACATAAAATGGCTTCTTCTTTATGAAACAGTGGTTTACTGAACAAACTATGGCTCTCTCTCTCTCCCCACCCGCTTTTCTCCCCAGTTGTATCTGGCCAATTGCTCCAATCTTCCGAGCCGTCCTGATCTCTGCTCCACCTCCTCTACCGATCTGGGGTTGGGCTGCAGATTACCACATGCCTCCTCCAATACATGTAGAGTCAAGTAAAGTCAAGTCACGTCAGCAGCCGCTTCTTTTCACCTGATAGTGAGGAGTTTCACCAGGGGGACATAGCGAGTGGGAGGATCACGCTATTCCCCCCAGAGGAGGCGCTAGTGCAGCGACCAGGACACATACTCACATCCAGCTTCCCACCCACAGACACGGCCAATTGTTTTTTGTTTTCTCCCCAATGGACCCATTGCTCAGTCCCCGCCCCTCGAATGCAGATCAACATATGGCAGTGTAGTACCAAATGCACACGGGAGCTCACTCGGACATCTAGAGCTAACGACTCCATTAAGTAGCATCAGAGTTGCATCCGAAGTTGTGGTTTTTGTGACGTTTTATGGATATAAGTTGAACAAAAACGATGTGCATGGGGTACATGCAACACTGATACGAGGTATCCTGAGAGGATAGGCAATGGGGTATATTTTATCCCATTTCCCAAACCAAAACAAGACAGCGCCAAATGTCTCCGGTGGATTAAGCTGTGTGGCAGACCACACAGTCAACTCAATGTAATGAAGATAAACAAGGATGTCTACATTTGTTCTAAGGTAAGGCAAGATTGTGTTGTGTAGTTCTGACACCGATAGCTGCCATTGTAACACTCTAGTCAGCCCGAGTAGCTTGTCCGAGTTAGCAACAGTAACTAAGGGGGGCGGGGCTTAGCGATAGGTCCATTGTACCTGTCCAATTACCCCACTCGTCCAAGCCGTCCCGGTCCTGCTCCACTCCCTCTGCCGATCCGGGGAGGGCTGCAGGCTAGCACATGCCTCCTCTGATATATGTGAAGTTACCAGCCACTTTTTTTCACCAGGGGGACACAATGGGGGAGGATCACGCTATTCCCCCCAGTTCCCCCTTCCCCCCGAACAGGTTCCACGACCAACCAGAGGAGATGCTAGTGCAGCGACCAGGACACATACCCACATCCGGCTTCCCACCCGCAAACATGGCCAATTGTGTCTGTAGGGACACCCGATCAAGCCGGAGGTAACACAGAGATTCGAACTGGCGATCCTCGTGTTGGAATTTAACAGGATAGACTGCTATGCTACCAGCCAGTTGTGTTTGTAGGGCTGCTCGACCAAGACGGAGGTAACACAGGGATTTGAACCGCTGATCCCCGTGTTGGTAGGCAACGGAATAGACCGCCACACCACCTGGAAACCCATGGCTCTCTTTCTTAAATGGGGGGGGGGGGGGATTTTGCTGCCACCGGCTGCAACCTACTAAAAGTAGGTTTACTTAAAAGTAAATCAAAATAAATATTCTCTCAAATAAATAAAAAATATAAATTAAACATACTTTAAGGTGCAGCCTTGAATTTTACTGTACTTGTATTCACATTAGCAGCTTTCAGCTTCACATTAGGACTGTGCAACATAAATATTTTCTCAAATAAAAAACATACAACATCCGGCCCTTTGCAAAAACTGCTAGGGGGAAACTCGGTGAGTTTTAAATTAAATACTGCACACAAAATTTACACACGCGCAGTGGTTAAAACAACGCTGCATTTGTTTAGTACATGTGTGCCAAACCGAAAGACCCATAATTCAGTACAAATACGTGTACCGTTACACCCCTAGTCTGCACTTGTCTGTGCTATGCACTGTGTCTGTTACTGCACTATAATGTATGTATTTTTATGTGGCAGCCTTCATGTCCAAGACAAACTTCCTTTGAGACAAAAAGTAATCTTGAATCTTGTATCATTTATCAACTCTTCCTTGTTAAAAGTAGACTCCTGCCCCGTGTGCCTTGTTCCCTCTCCCTGGAGGCGAGACCAAGAATCAGGAAGAGAAACGACTTGTGTTTTTCATTAGTCTGAAATGCCCAGCGATGACAACATCAGCAGGTAAATGTTCAGCCTATCCACAGCACTCCCCAGAAACACAGAGCAAGTAGACTGAAATGATGTCGTCCTATAGTGAGTATTATGGAGGATTTATAAATGGAGATAAAGCTGAAAAACGGTGAGGTTTCCATTTAAATTTTGATCATATCAACAAACGAATCCAAACTAGAAAATGGTATAAACACGGACGGATTTGGTCTCATTACCTGCATGACAGGCGAAAAGGCCTTTCTCTCGCCAGCTGCCTCCAGGGCACGGTATACTGCCACCAAGTACAGCAGCTTGACTTCCTCGCGGCCACATGAGCTGAACTTTAGGAAGAGCCACTTGAAGATACGCTCAGCTTCGTAGCTTAACGCTGTACAGAGCAGGCCAAGGCAAGCTGCTGCCTCCTGCCTCATCTCCCACAACAGCTTACTACTACACAGGTGTAGAGAGACAAGGAGGGGGAGGGCCATTGGATAAGGAATAGACAGATGTTGAAAATAGTGCATTGCAAATCATTAGCAGTGAAGATTTTTTGATGCAGCTTGTTAAAGGAGCATTTTGGTCAGTACTAAGTACAAAATACATAATTGACAAAACAAATGATTGCCCTTAGAGTAAGGATGGAACACCGGAGGGGCTCAGCTTACCTTTCATTCAAAATGTCATTAAGAGTACTAAGGATGGTATCCAACTGTTTCACCAGAGCCTGGAGAAGGGTAAAACAATTAGAGCTACTTGATACACTGCAATAAAGCTACCATAGTGACAGCTGCAAAAAAAAAAAAAAAGTAGTCAGAATGACTTTGGTCCCATCACTCCCCCTATAAGAGTTGGTGGATTTATCACTTTGTAAAGAATACCTTATCAATATGACATACTGTACGACAAAAGTGTCGGCACACTACCACAGAGTTACCAAATTGATCCATTTGCCTCGACAGCACTTGAGATTCAACATAAAATCCGGATGGCCTTTTGAGTTAACTAGGAACTATCTGCTGGTAATCTGGTTTGTAAGAAAAATAATTAAGAAAAATAAAGACTTAACAGATTGAGCATGTGACAGCAGAAAGATGGATAGGTATGCAACAACCCCTTTCTGTTTTGCATGTTGCAGTATTCAGGGAGATAATTTACATAATCAGATTTGTCAATTTGCTGATTTATAAAAAGGTTAGCATAAAACTCCAACCAGTAACAATCCTCATACTTTGAGTCTTTACACACACTTTAAACTTATTGGCAACACGATAATAGTGCTTACAATAGCTTAAGACATTGAACTGAAATAATTGAAGATATATTTGCTGTACGTCTTGTAAACATCAAACAGAGAAAAAATTTGGCACGATGCTTAAAACAACCTGCAAATAAACAAAGAATAAAACTGAGATTTGTTCAGAATAAACTGATTGTACTGGGAAATGAGGAGTGCAAATATTATCTATACTGGAAATCTATCCTAATTTACACTGGACTGACCACTTTGTTTTCAACGTGGCTGATGAACTCCTTCAATTGTTTGAGGGTGGCAAGCCTGCGATCCCGGTCATCTTCTCGGGAAACGCGGCGCAGGAGGTTGGCCAGCCGAGACTCCTCTGAGTGAGCCATGCCTCTGTCTGCATGGGAAGGACCACACACAAGCTCAGCTTACACATGAATGTCAGCCTCAGTTTTGCAACATGTCATATTCAAAACATTACATATCCAATTGCTACAACCGTTGGCAAGAAAGTCATTGACAATTTCTGAGCAAGCGGACAACCAGGTTAATCTTCTTGTGTTTTGTGGTGGACAAACAGCAAACAGTGCATATAAAAGAGCGACGGTAACTTTCACAGTTTTTTAAAGATAAAGATTTTACTTTCCGCCATTTCTGCTTTTTTTCATTTTGTATTGACAGGACAGGAAAGGCAGGGGAGGGAGAGGGGAAGGCATGCAGCAAACGCCCTAGGCCGGATTCAAATCCAGGCCTCTGCGATAAAGTACGCGCTCCACCAAGTGAGCCACTGGGGCACCCCCGGGCCCCGACTTCCACTTTTCTTTTTTTTCTTTTTTTTTAAACCAGAGGAGTCCGTCAGGCTTACACATCTCCACTTCTCAGTCTTGGTGACAAACCACCCCTTTTTTCCACCTACTGGGAAAAGGGAAACTACACACAAGCACAGACAGAAAAAAACCATCCTGCCATTATAAGATTTTGGCACAGTGCCCAAGACAGTTGAACAGGAAATGTGTGTGTGTGTGTGTGGGGGGGGGGGTTTAATATGCAGGCCTACCCTGGCATGAAAGCAGCCAAGTCTAACATGTAATGACACAGATCAGGCTATCATTTAAAAGCCCTTAGTAAAAGACATTAAATGTGTTTAACCATCATGGTTTTCATGATGGTGACATGATATTTTGCACTCCAGCTCTTTTTTAACTTATTTTTAGCTTTTGGTCTTCATGTGTGCATATCTTATATTGTGTTTGCGGTTTTGGTCTGTGTCCGTCTTGCACTGTTTGGTGAAGCCACAGCCCTCATTTCATTTTTAACATGCGCCTGCACATTGTTTTTAATGACAATAAGTTGAATTGAATTGAATGATGGCGGCACGGTGATGCAGTGGTGAGCACGGTCGCCTCACAGCAAGAAGGTCCTGGGTTTGAGCCTTGAGGTAGTCCAACCTTGGGGGCCTCCTTGGGCGTCCTCTGTGTGGAGTTTGCATGTTCCTGTGTCTATGGGGGTGTCCTCCGGGTGCTCCAGTTTCCTCCCACAGTCCAAAGACATGTAGGTCAGGTGAATCGACCATATTAAATTGTCCCTAGGTGTGTGTGCGTGGCGGGGGGGGGGGGGGGGTTTGTGATGGCCTGGTGGCCCATCCAGGGTGTCTCCCCGTCTGCTGCCCAATGACTGCTGGGATAAGCTCCAGCATCTCTACGACCCTGAGAGCAGGATACGCGGTTTGGGTAATGGAATGGATGGATGGATGGGTTTTCATGATACAAAATGAATCAAGGCAAATGGCTGCTCTGCTGATAAGAGTTTCATTCATAAAACGGAAAGAAAACATAGCTCAGCCATGGGAAAATGTTTTATTGTAGCTACTGAGATGATTTCCAGCTGTGACTGTGATCAATCCTAGTCTTGAAATTGTATTTTTTATAGTGGAGTTTTAACACTGGAGCTTACGGCACTTCCATGTACCAGTTAGGTGAAAAAGGAGAATTATTTTTGGTTTATCCAGTCTTCTTCCAGTTCTCCTGGCTGAGATCAGCAGTGAATCATTTATTGGCTTGTGAAATACGACCGACTTCTAATTACTTGAAAACTCATTCATTCCCAAATACATGATGTTTTGGTTTTGACACCATTACTGCCTGATCTGACTCAACCATAGATAGAGTCACGCATGGTTGACTCAGAGCGGGCAGCGACGAAAAGCAGCATTGGTTGAGCGAGCTAGACAATGAATGCAGAGAGGGACAGTGAATGCAGAGATAGTGAGAACAAACGTTTTTCCAAAGTTTTTAATCATACAAAAAACTTGGGCTTATACAGTGCCTTGCAAAAGTATTCAACCCCCTTGACAGTCATCACTAATTTCTGGATTATAAGATACTCACACATCTGTTCCTGAACAATATTTTTGTGAACCTATAAGCTGTAACAGCATGTTTCCAAAGCCAAAATAAGTTATGTTTCACTGACTTTTTTTTGAATGAATTAAAAATTAAAATATCGTGCTTACGTAAGTATTCAACCCCCACGTATCAATACTTTGTAGAGTACCCTTTTGCGGCAATAACAGCCATGATTCTCTTAGGGTAAGCATGTACAAGCTTTGCACATTCTTCCGGAGAAATTTTTGTCCATTCTTGGCAGAATTTGTACAGGTCTCGCAGGTTGGTGGGATGGCGCCTCTGGACTGCGATTTTCAGTCTGTGCCACAGATTTTCAATGGGGTTGAGGTCCAGAAATTGACTTGACCACTCCAAAACCCTCACCTTTTCGTTGCTGAGCCATGCCATTGTTGCTTTAGCGTTGTGCTTAGGATCATTGTCCTGCTGGAAGATGAACCTTCAGCCAAGCTTCAGTTTTATGGCAGATTGCAACAGGTTTTCTTCCAATATTTCCCTGTATTTAGCTCCATCCATTTTTCCCTCAATTTGGACAAAGTTCCCAGTGCCTACAGACGAAAAGCAACCCCATAGCATTATGCTGCCAACGCCAGCTTCACTGTAGGGAAGGTCTTTTTAGGGCATGAGCAGTGTTAGGTTTGTGCTACACATAACACTTGTGAGTTATAGCCAAAAAGCTCAACTTTTGTCTCCTCTGACCACAGAACCTTTACCCACATCCTAACTGGATCTCTCTCATGCTTACTTTTATATGCATACATATAACGTTTTTTGAGCAACAGCTTCTTTCTTGCCACCCCTTCCATACAGGCCAGATTTATGGAGAGCCCATGATATGGTTGACTCATGCACCTTTACTCCAGTTTCAGCCACTGACCTCTGGTGCTCCTTCAAAGTGATTGTAGGATCATCTTTGGCTTTTCTCACCAGCCCACATCTTGCTCAGACTCTTAGCTTTGAGGGCCGGCCTGTCCTACAAAGCATCTGGGTGGTGCGATTGGTGTGATACCGCTTCCACTTTCTGACAATGGATCCAACAATGTTCCGTAGGACATCCATACACTTGGATATTGTTTTGTATCCCTTTCCCACCTTCTGCATTTTAATCACTTTGTCTCTTACTTCAGTATTGTGCTCCTTACTTTCTGATGCGAGTTCACGCCCAGCTAATGAACTTAACACAGAATGCTTTTTATACCCATAAATGAGACCATTACTTTAATATCTTACAGGTGCACACTAATTATGTCCAATTGTGTTTACCTGAGTTTGTTTTAGGAATAATTTGTCATTTGTGTAAACTTGGAGCTTTCAGAGCACAAGGGGTTGAATACTTACGCAAGCACTATATTTTAGCTTTTAATAAAAAGTCAGCGAAACAACTTATTTTGGTTTGGGAACATGCTGTTAGAGCTTATGGGTTCACAAAAATAATATTGTTCAGGAACAGATGTATGAGTATCTTTTATAATCCAGAAATTAATGATGACTGTCAAGGAGGTTGAATACTTTTGCAAGGCCCTGTACGTCCAATAGTTTGCAACATTAGCCGTGGACACAAGACATGCACACACGCACACACCTGCGTGCGACCAAACACACAATCCCCTCCAGGCTAGTGCCTGGCAGAGATAATAAAACTTAAGGTCAAATTTAGTTTATATCCATCCTGATTTTTTCAAACTTACGTTCCCCAAGTTTGCCTAACTACTGAAAGTGCAGATTAGTACAATTTTATAAGAAAAACCTGAATAAACCATGAGCTCTTGAGGATAATGCTAAGGAAAAATTGCATCACACAAGTAAATAACAATGTGACAAGAAACATCTCATCTTGAATCATAAATGACAAGTCCACTCCCCTCATTTTAATCAAGGCATCTGAATACGTTTTACAGTTTTGAGTGATCCAAATGAAGCTCCTGATTGAGACACGTCTAATTAGTCAAAAGACTTACCCTGTGATTTCCTCATGTCCTTTGAAGCTAAAGCACGGTTTCCATGCTGAAAAGGAGTCAAATCCGCCGTCACGTCATTGAGCCTCAACTCTTCCCCCAGCGACTTCCAACCAAATGTAATGTCACACGGACCTCTACCAGCTTCATATCCACCTAGGTTGGGAGGGTTCAGGAGATAATGGGGTTAAAATGATCAGCATCAAAATCTAGATTTAGATCATTATAAAAAAAATTTTTTTAAAAAAGCTCCATCTTTTGTTTTGCGAAGGAACTAGCAGACTCAGTCAGGGGTTTAAAAACACGGCAAAAGTGCCGTCTTGCATGTCCCCTATGCAAAATAAAACATGATAAAGGGCCCTCTAGGGTGGCCCAATGTGCAAGACAATATGATATAGTGCCCTTCCAGTGGACAAAATTAGATAAAAAGCCCTCTAGGGTGCCCTTCCAGTGCATGGTAGCACAGTGGTTAGCGCTGTCACACAGTTAAAGCACTCCAAATAATCACTGATGAAACACCCACTGGAGGGCGTCCGGGTAGCACAGCGGTCTATTCCATTGCCTACCAACACGGGGATCGCCAGATCAAATCCCCGAGTTACCTCCGGCTTGGTCAGGCATCCCTACAGACACAAATGGCCGTGTCTGCAGGTGGGAAGCCGGATGTTGGTATGTGTCCTGGTCGCTGCACAAGTGCCTCGACTGGTCAGTCGGGGCACCTGTTTGTTCCCCTGGCGAAACTCTTCACTGTCAGGTGAAAAGAAGCAGCTGGCGACTCCACATGTATCGGAGGAGGCATGTGGTAGTCAGCAGCCCTCCCCAGAATGGCAGAGGGGTTGGGGCAGCGACCGGGAAGGCTCGGGAGAGTGGGGGAATTGGCCGGATACAATTGGGAGAAGGGGGGGGATCCAAAAAGAAAAAAAACACTCACTGGCGAATTCACAAAAGGATTGCGTGGCTTTTACAGAAGGTAAACCTGCCGAAATAAGTCATTCAGAAACAATGTAATTCTCAAAACACCCGCAAAGTGTAAAACGCACCCCTAATTCCGCTACCAAGCAAATAGCATCTCGGTACTCTAGTGCCATTTGCACGTATTTAAATGTGGTAATACGCATACATTTGCCGCAAAATTGACCCCTTTCTATGCAAATGACACCAATTGCAAAAAAAAAAGAAAAAATCCAATTCAAAAAACCCCAGCGCAAATAGCCATACGCAGTTAAAGGGAAAATTATTAGCATCTTCAGAGAGCTGGTGATAACTGCAGTGCATTTATAAGGGGTTTCCTGCCCAGACGAAGGCATCGTCATACCAGGCGTGCTCATAAGAAGATATTTCGCAGGAGAATATCATTTTTTTTATCTACCAAGATTGAAAATATTCATAGATACAGGTTGCCAGGTCCAACAATTCTTACTATACCTGATGACATCAAAGGATGACATTGAACCTGCCTACTGTGTTCTTGGCGCAAAGCCACTTTGCCACATGGATAATTGCAATCAGATGCAAAACAAGAGCAAACTGCACTCAGCTGCAAAACTTTATGAGCAGGTTTGCGCTGTAATATCATTCATGCAATATCTTTTGTCCCCCCCCCCCTTCTCCAGCCAATTACCCCACTCTTCCAAGCCATCCTGGTCGCAGCTCCACCCCTTCTGCCAATCCAGGTTAGGGCTGCAGACTACCACATGGCTCCTCCAATACATGTGGAGTCACCAGCTGCCACTTCCCCCCTGAACAGGCACCCCGACCAACCAGAGGATGCGCTAGTGCAGCGACCAGGACACATACCCACATCGGGCTTCCCACCCGCAGACACGGCCAATTGTGTCTGTAGGGACACCTGACCAAGCCGGAGGTTACGCGGGGATTCGAACTGCCAATCTCTGTATTGGTAAACAATGGAATAGACCACTATGTTACCCGGACACCCCACGCGCAATATCTGTTGTGAATCAGACCTTGAGACGGGGCAGATAGCAGTCACAAATGATGCGCAATTCATGGTGCTATTAGTGGCCACAATCCATTCTTTGTGCATTCGCCTGTGTCAATACAGAGTGAGGCTTAGAAAATGAGAGACATCCGCAGATAGAAACAGGCGTAAGAGGATGGGGAGTTAACAGATAATTAGAATAAGTATACTTGAAATTAAGTTTTCTTTCAAGTCAAACATCCCAAGATATGAGTGGAAAGTATTTTTCTCGAACATAGCTTAACCATGTCATGTAATATGCTACTTCAGTACACTTTAACAACAAATATCCTTGGGACCACTACAGAAAATTGCAGATGAACATTTAATATCCAGGAATTCATATTATAGATACTACCAGACTCACCCTGTAAAAAAAAAAAAAAAAAAAAAACTGGCAACAATTTTAAACATTGACCATACACATTCCAGCCATATACTAGGTTTTGACCTATTCTTGTTAAGCAGGGAAGGCAACATGATTCAGAAAGGGCCGGTGTGGGTGCAGGTCTTTGTTCCAACCAAGCAGTTAAACACCTGATTCTATTAGTCAACCAATAGTCTTGTTCCAGCTAAGCATTTACACACCTGATTCTACTAGTCAACCAATAGTCTTGTTCAGACCAAGCAGTTACACACCTGATTCTACTAGTTAACCAAGTCTTTGCTAAGGACCTTGATTTGTAGACTCAGATGTGTAACTGCTTGTTTGGAAAAAAAGACCTGCACCCACACCGGCCCTTTCTGGGTCATGTTGCCCATCCCCGAAGACCATCTCACCAACCACCCTCCAATTAGTCTCACCTTCCCCTAGGATTAATCAATTCTTTTTCTCTAAATTGTTTTGAGTCTTTGTTTTAATCCTGGATTGAATTCTGCAATCTGGTTCCTGAAAATCCACAAACCCTCAAAAAGTACAGTACCGTGGCCTGTGTCTGACATCAGTATTGGCCTTAGGATCTGACAGATTTACTATTTAACTCCAAGGTCATTTAAGTTTCTCTGACATAGTGCTACTGCGGGCAGTTTACTAAAGCAACTACAGTGGAAGAGAGCAAATATGGATGAGATCCACCAGCAGAAAGATTAAATAAAGAGATCTATTTCTCATCAGATGACAGAGATCATTTGGAAGGCAAGGTGCTTTCCACATACCACTCCTAATGCCCATAAAAAAGATTAAAAAAAAAATCTAAAAAGTCATAGTCTGGTTTTTGTTTCATTTCCTTAGAAACACCCATAAGGGAAGGCGTGTCAGTGGTGGTATAGTCAAATCCACACAGCCACTGTTCATAGTTCATATCACTAGACATATCACTGTTTCATATCACTAGACATCAATCTAATCTGCTAGTTCTTTTTCAGGCCTCAACCCCATAATTGATGGCCTAAATTAATATGGGAGCCTCAAATAATTTTCTATTTTTAGAATGGAATTAGAGAATTTGGTATTACATAAATGGGGGTATAAGTGACAGGTGTATATTTTGCTGTATCTTCCTAAATCTTACGTTCCATTTTCAGAAATTTCTGATGAGCAAATTATGTTCAATAAAACTACTTGAATGTTATAAGAACAGCATTTGATGACAAACGGCAACACACAAGAATTCCCTGAAGGACCTACAGGGCTCTTACGAGTTCACAGAGTACTACTGCTTTTGTTCTTTTATTTCAGATTTGATTATTGACACATTAGGAATATAGTCAGGCAATACTAGTAATTATATCCTTTCATGTGGAGAACATCATTATAAAGTGACAGGCAGACAACGCAGAGATTTGAAGGGCCTTATATGTAACATGCCAGAGGCTTATTAAAACAGACCAAGTGTGACTGAGTTGAATAAATTCAAAGCAAAAAAAGAAACCAATGGTAGTAGAGGCCTCACTTCAACAGCCCAACTGCCCTGTATCACTACGAAAATCTCACTTTACCCAAAGAAGTCAATTCTTGAATAGTGTATATATTTTCACAGCTCTGCTAATGTAAACATCACCATTATCACACCAAGAGAATGGATAGTACAAGGCTTTGTCATGGTTAAAGCATGGACTAAGCACTGTGGCATGCTTCAAACGAACTGGTGTTCAGAATGTAAGGGAGCATCGGACAGTGACGGAAAGCTCCTGTAAGATGTTCACACCCCTTGCGTCAGACGCACATTGAGCGTTGATGTAAAAGGGTTGATTCGTGTCCAGCAACCTGTGTGGACGACCCACCTCGAGATCAAGATCAGACCTGCGTGTGTAATGCAGGTCACTCAGTGAAAACACCTTGACACAGGTTGAACAATAACTGACTGACATGATGCACTAATGTGACCCAGACTCTCAAGAGTCGCAGTGAAGGACAACAGAAACGCTCTCCTCCCCTATAAATACTGCTGGTGATGTCTGACCCGCTCCACCATCCGTTGTACTCTCCTCTGCCCAATGACTGCTTGGAGTTGGTAAAGTTGCAGCATTTGAGATAAACTAAGAAATGAAGCAAAGTAATGCAATCGTCCAGGAGAAATTGTCCACCATGGTCAGCTCCATGCTGAACTGACTGTAAATAAAGTTTGCACCCTTTGTTAATGACATAAACCACACAGTAGACAACATGATGCAATGCCTGACAGGTGTCCCATTTTCTTGTGCAAACGGCTATTCATGGGTAGAACACAAGTCATCAGGTTTGGTATAAAAAGGGTCCCATACAGGTCAGTCCCATGTTGGGAAGCTCGGGTTGACCACGGGTTCTTAGTGTAAAAAAAGGTATCAGATTGGGGAGTTCTACATTCAAACATTTTCGTGACTTTCCAAAACAGACATTCTAAAGTCTATGCCTACTTTCCCCAGTGATTCTCCACGTTCTCTGAGGTGTGAAAATGGGCCAGGTTTCAAATGGTCTGCAAGTTCTATCTATTCATTGGTCACAAAACTACTCCCCCTACCATGTTAAATGCTCAACATGAATACCTTGAAGGAAAAACTCTAAAGAGTGTTCACCTTTAATCGCATTTGTTTGGCTCTTCGTGTCGCAATAAGAAAGACTTCCTGTTTATAATCACACTCCCCTCTATGGGGGACAGCTTCTAGTTTGGGAAATGTATAAATAACTTGTCCAATATGGTCAGATGGTGCATCATACAAACTAGTTCATTTGAGGCATTTAGAAACCTTAAAAGGGAAATTTCACTAATCTTCAACCTTATTTCCACGTAATACCCATAGGGGTGGCATCTCTATAACAGACAATACTTGTCAATGTTGCCTCTATTGCCATGATGGAAGAACAACAAAGCGAATTGGTTGAGATGCTTGTTTTCTAACCTCTGCTCCGGGGGCAGTTTCCCCGTTCACCATGGTGATGTTACATGACTAACATACCTGAAGCATTTTGGAACACAAAAATGAATTCTCAGTGTCAATGTACAGGACATTATGGATGAATTTGCATTTCATTAACATATGGCACAGTCTAAAAATCAAGACTTATTTGTATAAACCAGAACAATAAAAAAAATTAGAAGAAATACTACAATGAGAAGCTGGGGATACTACTGGGGTGCAGTTGCACTGCAGCCGGCCACAACTAGCAGGGATAATGAAGACTCAAAGCCGCTGAGAGCCTACAGTATCTGGTAGTTTTTTTGTTCAAATTCTTGAGCATTACCAACAGATTTAGACAGACAGACCGCCAGCATTTACTGGAAGTGCAGATTATTAATGGAAAAAAAAATCTCCCTTTAAGGCTGCTGTAGGTAACTTTGAAGAGGTGGGCAATTTCGACATAACACCCTCCAAAAAAATCTACTACTACTACCACCCCCTGACTACTTCCTCCCTCCCATAACGCCTCCCTCCAAACCAGCTCACGCGCATGTATGTGTTGTCTGTCGTAGCTGGCTAAACTTGTATCGTTGTTGATAATCTATGCAGGTAAAAAAAAAAGTTTTTCAGCAAATCCCTTTCTTACTCCAAGATTATTGTTGTGAGGCAATGTTTTACTTATAGGTGAGGTGCTTATAAAGATCACTATTTCCAAAGTACGCTGCCCTGCATGTGTACACTACATGATTTGGTTAGCGATGCTCATTAGCAGCAATGTGTTGTTTCATTCAGACCGAATGGATTTTTTGATGATTCATAATGAAGCCCCATGAGCTGCCAGAGAGACTGGATTTTTTTTTTTTTTAGAGTACACTGGATGGATACCAGTTGGTATATGAAGGAGATTTCAGGAAATTGTGTTAAAGAAAGTTGCCTTCAGCAGCTTT
This sequence comes from Lampris incognitus, assembly GCF_029633865.1. Lineage (NCBI taxonomy): Eukaryota > Metazoa > Chordata > Actinopteri > Lampriformes > Lampridae > Lampris > Lampris incognitus. The sequence goes on along the minus strand of NC_079220.1, from coordinate 17,810,033 downwards.
GAGTCTTAAAAGTTAAACTGATTAAAACTCTAAATTTCTACCCTAATTCAAACTGATCATGAACTTCACAAATTTATCAGCCAAAACCAAACAATGGACAGATTAAGTAACAATTTGTTTATTATAATTAGGCCAAAAACACACTTAAATAATGCTACCTGTACGTACGCAAAGTGGTGGCCACGTAAGAGGCATTGTTCACACACTTGTCTGCATATTTACTGACTGAACATTTAAAAGATAAATCGATTAAAGGTAAGGTAAGGCACAAGCGCTGGCAGCTTCTCTTGTAATGTTTCCATCTGCCATCTATCTCGTACATGTTACGTCACTGACTGTGTCCAAAGGAATTGAATCAAGTGCAACTGGACTTGGTTATATGTCCAGTTGCACTTGATTCAATTCCTTTGGACCTGGATGAATGAGAACATTCACAGACACGTCACTGATTGCGGTTACTGCTTGTATACTGCCCCCATGGGTTACGTGGGTATTGCACCTTACAGACACAGCGACCAACATTTTGGAGATGTGCACAAACAATCCATCAAACTACCTTAAATTATGTGTGACCATACATGCAAGCGTAATTAAAGTAATAGTCACAACGTCTTTAATCCACACTCAACCCAAGCCACTACAGTTAAGAGAGCTTCGGCTAAACCCCCACCGGCAGTGAAAGAGCTCTCACCCTCTTCTTCAAGTGGATCTGTAGATACATAGGCATCACTGCGCAGTGAAGGTGGGGAGCCAGGGCAGTCCGAGGGCACCGCGTCATAGAGAGCTGCAGGGCCGAGGTCTCGGGAGGCGCTGCACTTCACACCGTCCTGGCTGGCTGACACACTGTCACCTCTGGAGCATTTGAAGGCATGTTCAGATCCAAACAGAAAGGGAACCAGTTAGCCAGTTATATGCATAGTTGGGTAAAGAATAAACACTGACAAATGTACAACAAATATCGGTGCCTACATTTTGACAAAAAGGTTAGCATTTTAGGAAAACCAGCGTTTCCCAAAGCAATTGCCTTTTTTATTTTCATTTTTTACCCCCCCACCAACTTCTTTTCTCCCAATTTGTATCTGGCCAATTACCCCACTCTTCTGAGCCGTCCCAGTCACTGCTCCATCCCCTCACATGCCTCCTCTGATACATGTGGAGTCGCCAGCCGCTTCTTTTCACCTGACAATGAGGAGTTCGCCAGGGGGACGTAGCGCATGGGAGGATCACGCTACCCCCCCCCCCATCCCCCCCAAATAGGCGCCTCGACCGACCAGAGGAAGTGCTAGTGCAGTGACCAGGACACATACCCCCATCTGGGTTCCCATCCACAGACACGGCCAATTGTGTCTGTAGGGACGCCGACTAAGCCGGAGGTAACATGGGGATTCAAACTAACTATCCCAGTGTTGTTATACAACAGAACAGACCGCCGTGCTACCCGGAAGCCCACCTTTTAATTTTCTAAATCAACATTTATTTAGGAGCACAAAAATGTTTTTTCTCTACTTTCCATTTGACACAGAAGTCAAACTAATATTGGCATCTGCACAGACACGTGAATTTAATAAGGCTTTTTTTTTTAAATAAAGCTAATGTTCTTTAAGTACTCCAACTTGGATATTCCTCTAACTTCTGGATGTGAAGTCTCTGCAAAACGATTTATGATTAAGAGAAAACAGAAAACTATTTTTACTTGAAACCTTGTATCATGTATGTGCCGGTAGCAGGTATCAATGTTAGCTAAACTTCCAAGTTTCACTTATAAGGAGCAAAAATCTATTTGGCCTGATTACAGATATATGAAGTTTAGAAATGATCATACTCAACTATCCATCTATATCACATACACGCAGTGTATTAGTATGCCTGCGAGGCAGTAGCGTTTAGTCGCGCGCATGTGGGTTTGTGTGTGTGTCCGCAGGTAATTTCATACACTACTGGGCCTGTCAGCCTAAACATTTTTGTGCAGTTATGACTGTATGATCAAGGATCTCTCATGGTTGCGATGTTTCAAAACCTTTGAAAAACGCATTTTATACCACAATTGAGTGCCAACTCCTCAGCTGATCAAAGAAAGAAGAAAGTTAAATCAGTTCATCTGGACATGTTTATTGAGAGAAATGTTTCATCACTCATCTAAGTGATCTCTTCAGTCTCACCTGGCTGCAGGTATCCCCACCCTAATAAACAATGAACAATGAAAACGATCGGTTTCATATGCAAATTACCGTGAGCATTAACTAGAGTTTCAATGGCCGTGTGTACTATTCATAGATGATTTGGGAATGTTTACAATCACAGCATTGCAAGATGGCGACAGATGTACTCTTAACACCCCCCCCCCCCCCAAGTTCAAGGATGGTCGTTCCCTCTTCACATAGATGGCCTCTGACTCCCCGTTCAAACCAGTGTTTGGAGAGTCAAACAGGCCGTCTATGTGAAGAGGGAACGACCACTGAAATTCAACAGCTATTAATTATTTACATAAGTCCTGACTGATGACCTTCATAATAGATAGTAATAAACAGAAAGATGATACCTTTGATCATAGTTAAATCTGACCTATGCTAATGCTAAACTGTAACTCAATATGTAACAGCTAAACAATTGCTGACAATCTGTGCATAGGCACATTTGATGCTGAGTAATTCTGAACATCAGAATAATCAAGGGAAAGCTAAGATTAAAGCCTAAATGCATTGGGTAGACTCTCAGTTGGAAACTGATTCCTTGTGTCCAGTAGAGCAGGCATGTGTCTCTTTGCTTAAATGTGGACTGCAATCAACATGTTTTGAGTACAGCTATTTAGAGAGCCCACTGAATCTGGAGATGACATTTATAGAGGTTAAAATGGATTTATGTTAAACGGAATGTCTATTTTACATTGATATTATCTGTGTCATTTGATTGTAATCACAGTACCTTGTGAAGAAATTACTACTGATATTTAGGTGAAAAAGTACCTTTGTCATTTGATATCGAGTTAATTGTGTGTTTCTCATATACTAGTTATTCTGGTGGCATGCCAATGTCAACTAAGCTTAGTTGATGTTCATATAGTATTTCTACCCAGTTGGGATTTCGGGGGAGGGGCTGTACAGCTGTAAAACACCAAGTGTGCTCATGAATTGTAATGACCAAATTTCAATGAATCTATGATGCAATATTAGTTAAACAATTGGATTTCCTGCATGCGGCAATGGTAGACACTAGTACATATTCTGAAAGAGGCAAAGCGAGAAATGTAGCCTACACCTAGACAGTATGTAGGTAACCAATTTGAAATCAGCAGTAGCATAATCAATCTAGCAATAAACAGATGGAGTAAATTGGTCAGCTAAAAGGGAGGTAGGAAATTACCTACAGACTGTTTTAATAGATTTTGAGATTCCAAGCTTGCAGTGTGTGGGATTTAGTAAGCAAACAAGCAACTGAAAAATCTCCAAAACAAGTGTTAAACAAAGATTAGGTAGCGAAGTCCAACAAAGACCCTACAATGCGGTGAAGTAAACTAGAAATATGGGGAAGACTGAGGTTGTCACTATTTCAACATCACATTAAAATCAACCCCAAAATGTCATGATGGCAGAAAAAATACATTCTTACACATTTTAGTGCAAGTAAAAATTAAAAAGAATTAAAAAGATGTGAAAGTCATTCACATCTTCTACTGGCTTGACAGGTGGTGTATGGCTGCAGACTGGATTCTCATTTACTAACTTTCTTCCTCAATTTAGTTCAACCTTTGTTCTCTTATTAAGACATGCACCAGATATGGAATATTGTGACACCCTACTGATAATGATCCCTCAATGAAACTTAGCATTTACCCCACTGCTTTATTTCACTAGCAAGGTACATTTTGGAGTAGTTCTACAAGGACACATTCTCACTGACGAGGAATAGTTGCATGTTCACTGTTGACACCAAAACCTTCCTTTTTGCTTAGCTAAGACAATCTTAACTTGGAAGGAAATTGTAACATGACTAACTGATGGGTCGATATGTATTAAATTACTGACACATCGCGTCTCCAAACATCCATCACTCGTCCAAAGGAAGTTGTTGTGTGCCTCATGCCTTATAAGCTGCAGTTGGAGATCATCAGGGTTGCGGGCGGCAGGTTGGTACCTGAGCGGCTGAAGCCAAAAGGTACTTTGTGGGTCGACACTGGGTTTCTACAAAAGGGTGGGGTAGCTTTGACCGAAAGCTAACTGGCTGGGCTGAAGCTAGCAGTTGGCTGTCTGGCAAGCTAAGTAGCGAGCGGGGCAGACAAAACACTCGTTAATGACAGCCGCATGTTATCAATGGCCGCGCCGATACGAGCCATATGCCATGTCACTTATTCAATCACTACGGTCCTGCGAAGACATCGCATCACGATAGCCAATGTCATATAGCTAACGCTTGTTAGCTTTGTAAGGGACTGAGTCAGGCAACACAGAGGGAGCTATACGTCTACCCTGTTCTATGGTTAGGTTAAACATGCTATTGAATTGAATGTGTAGGGTTAAGTGTACGATCATAGCCCGTGGTTTTTCCCTAAATCAATCGATGAATAGATTTCAAGTAAATGGGTTCAAATACGAGCACCTAGCAGAAGAAAGAGGAAGCAAGTTAGCTTACGACAGTAAGGCGGGAGCGCGTACACACTTTACCCTTTAGCTTGTTACACAGTTTGGACTCCGCTAAGCGTCCAATAAACTCTAGCTTGAGACTTCGGAGGATAACCCGAAGCTTTCCTAGCTCACGTTATTACAGTGACTCACACGGCTAACCATGCCCTCCCATGTGGCCACAGATGCTAAGTGAAGCTACCGAGCTTCAGGCCCGGCCGATCACCACTACTTCAACCAGTTCTACCCGCGGAGGCATACCAACCTGGGCTGCCAATCATTCCAGTTTCGCTGCAGTTTGTGGGCGCTGCTAAGCCGAGACCCAAGGGCTTTACGGCTCATTACCTTTCCGAGAACAGCATGGCCCGCTCTCAGCGGTTACTCTCTGTCCTCAGGCTTTTGAGTCCCAGTATAAGATCATTGATCGCACATAGCAGCACTAGCGAAGCCTGTACTAGCTAATGTTTAATGTGGTGACGGCCTGTGCTTTCTTTTTTCACACACACTCTCTTCTTCAGTGTCAAACTGGATTGCAGATGTCATCCTCGTTCCTTATGACAGTGCCCCCTGTCGGGGCCCTTCATGTTCAGAATCAGAAACACTCAATTCATGCCCTTGCGCGCATGAAATGAAACGAAACATCGTTTCCCCCAGCCCACAGCAGTGCAACACAAAGACAAAAACACATATCTAAGAACTACATGAACACATATCTAAACAACATATCACATATATCACAAATAAATAAATAAACAAACAAACAAACTGTCAAGGAGACCAAACGCCAGCCAGAATGACTGTCGGTGTTTCCTCTTCGGGAGCAGCTCCGGTCAGGGCCGTGGTCCTTGTGCCCACAGGACGCAGCAGACCAAGCTCCCCCAGCCAATCCAACGCTAGCTCTCCCAGCCAGACACCTCCGACACACCTCCCCGCACTCCACACGACGACACTAAAACACAGTCAACGCCAAGCGAGGCCGCCGCCAGTCTGCCCTCGGTGTTATCGGCACTGCCGGTCTGCATGGGCTAACAGTTAGCTTAGCCTGCCCCGCTTCCGCGTTCTGTCAGACCGACCTCGGTGTTACCTCTTCGGGCACCGCTCCAGGCAGGGCCGTGGTCCCTGGGCCCTCAGGACGAGGCAGACCAAGCTCTCCCAGCAATCAAACAAAGATAAATTTAGACGCAGACGTGGACAAGGACACTTCATGGACGGTACTGGGTGAGGCCGCCGCAAACGTGAATTCGCACCGCCATCTTCCCACACCGAAAGCGGGATGGCGACATGTTGCTTCTTCTCCTTCTCCTCCTCTTTATGCATGCTCAATAATCCAGGTAAGAACATCAAAGAATGCTTGCAGCTATAAATATTTCTCTGCAACAAGAGTCACAGTAAGCCCTTTCTTTGAGGCAAGCGCTCACCCGGTAAAAAAAAAAGAGCTTGTGGTGACCCACATCTATATAACTAGAGACATTCACCTAAGAGGACGGTGTACCTTTAAGGGAAGAGGCGAGGGGTCAGATAATGCACTTCCGCTTCCGGTACACAGTTCAGTGTCGTTGTCGAATGTATGACATGCAAAGTTGGAGCTAGTAAACTACCTCGACTACGTCTACTCTCATGTCTCCTGTCTCGTTGTTTTCTAACTCCACATTGGTGACCCCGACGTGATCGAACTACTAATACGAGTATGTCTGACAACGACGACGCCGGTGCTAACAACATGGCTATTGCTAACGCTAGCATTTACACCGCTACTGTGAAGCTACCCGACTTTTGGCAACATAATCCACGGCTGTGGTTTCAACATGTGGAAGCCCAGTTCCAGCTGAGAGGGATAACGCAGGATGCAACGCAGTACTTCCACGTAGTGGCGGCGTTAGACGCATCGACAACGGCGCGAGCAATGACACTGTTGGAAGCTCCGCCAGCTGCTGGCAAGTACGATGCTATAAAGACATTCCTCCTGAAACTATTTGAACTGTGGAGCTGGAGAAGGCAGACCGTTTACTGTCCCTGAATGGCCTCGGCGACGGCAAACCATCTGAGTTAATGGAAAAAATGCTATCTGTGCTGGGATCGGCTGATCCGGCCCTTCTTTTCACACACATTTTTCTGAGGCAGCTCCCCGCACCTGTACGCACAGCACTGGCCAGTTCTCCTCTCGCCGCCTCCAAGGACTACCGTTCTCTGGCTGCTGAAGCAGACAGGGTTTTCCTGGCCAACCGGCAACAGTTTGTGCATGCCCTGCTACCCCACAAGACCGCCCCACCACCACCTGTGTACGACTATATGGACACCGCGGCTGCGGTGACAGCCCGCCGCCAACCTGACGACGGGCTCTGTTATTACCATGCCAGGTTTGGGGCAAAAGCAAAACAGTGTCGCAAACCCTGCAGTTACAGGGTTCAGGGAAACGCCAAGGCCGGCGCTCGTTAACGGCCGTGACTGCAAGCTGTTGTTCATCAGAGACTCCTTGTCGGGCCGGCGGCTCAACGCAGCATACTACCAGCACAAGCTGTGGACACGATGACCGACAGTCACGGCCCCCAGATGGACGCCGCCAATGGCACGTCCATTCGGACGTACGGTATCAGACATGTGGACGTGTGTTTTGGCGGCCGACGTTTCGGCTGGGGCTTTGTGATGGCTGCTGTATCCACCCCGCTCCTAGGTGCGGATTTCCTCTGTGCTTTCAACCTGCTGGTGGATGTTAAAAACTGTCGCGTGATTGATGCCGTCTCTTTTGCGTCATACCCCTGTACGCTTGGGGGGGCTGGAGCGCTGTGCCTCGCTAACACACTCTCCACCGGGGATCCATACCAATGCCTGCTCGCAAATTTCCCCGAGCTCACCACACCCACCTTCTCCTCGGCGGTGGCCAAGCAAGGCATGGAACATCATATCACCACAGTGGGCCCCCCAGTTTACGCCCGGGCCCGACACCTCGACTCGGCCAAGCTCGCAATAGCCAGGGAGGAGTTTTCGACTATGGAGCGCCTCGGCATTGTCCGCCATTCTGACAGCCCGTGGGCTTCCCCTCTTCACATGGTTGCTAAGGCCGACGGGGGTTGGCGCCCGTGCGGGGACTACCGTCGCCTAAACAATGCCACGACCCCCGACCGGTACCCCATACCGCACATACAAGATTTCTCTACCCACCTGGCGGGCGCTGCCATCTATTCCAAAATCGACTTAGTGCGGGGGTATCACCAAGTGCCGGTCCACCCACTGGATGTCCCAAAAACGGCTGTCATCACACCCTTTGGGCTCTTTGAGTTTTTATGTATGCCTTTCGGCCTTAAAGGGGCGGCGCAGACGTTTCAGCGCCTTATGGATTCTGTGCTCCGCGACATGCCATTTTTGTTTGTGTACTTAAACGACATCCTCGTGGCCAGCGCGTCGGCGGAGGAACACATGACGCACCTCAGACAGCTGTTCGACAGGCTCAGCGAACATGGCCTCATCATCAACCCAACTAAGTGTCAGTTCGGGGAGTCGTCCATCACCTTCCTCGGGCACCACATCACTCCACAGGGGGCCGTTCCCCTCCCTGCCAGGGTTGAGGCTGTCACCATGTTCCCCCGCCCCCGCACTGTACAGTCGCTGCAGGAATTCCTGGGGATGGTGAACTTTTATAACCGTTTCCTGCCCCGTGCCGCCCACATCATGCGTCCCCTGTATGAGGCCCTGCGGGGTAAGAAGTCTAAGGACGAGCTGGACTGGTCTTCGGGGATGGACGAGGCTTTTGTGGCCGCCAAGACCGCGGTGGCCAACGCTGCGCTGCTAGCTCACCCGTCGCCTGCCGCCCCCATAGCCCTTACAACGGATGCCTCCGACTACGCCGTGGGGGCCGTGTGTGAGCAGTGGGTGGGGTGAGGGGGGCTGGCAGCCGTTGGCGTTCTTCAGTAAACAACTCCGTGAGAGCGAGCGCAAATACAGCACCTTTGATAGGAAACTACTGGGTCTCTTCCTCGCAACCAGACACTTTAGGTTTCTATTGGAGGGCCGACAGTTCACCGCTTTCGTGGACCACAAACCGCTGACGTTCTGTATGGCCAAAACCTCAGAACCGTGGTCTGGGCGTCAGCAGCGCCATCTCGCGGCGGTTTCCGAGTTTACCACGGACATACGACACGTGTCGGGCAAGGATAACTTCGTCGCCGCCGACTGCCTTTCACGGGCGGTTGTTAACGCCGTTCACTTGGGACTCGACTACGCCGCTATGGCAGCGGACCAAGCCAAGGACGCGACCGTTCAAGACTACCGGTCGACCCCTACGGCGCTACGGCTGGAGGACGTGGCGTTCGACGCGGCCAACACCACCCTCCTCTGTGACATCTCCACCGGTCAACCGCCCCCCCTGGTGCCTACTTCCTGGCGGCGCCGAGTTTTCGACACCATCCACGGCCTTTCCCACCCGGGAGTGAAGGCCTCGACCAAGCTGGTGAGCGTCAAGTTCGTTTGGCCTGGCCTCCATAAGGATGTTAGAGCCTGGGCCGGCTCGTGTGTGGCATGCCAACGCGCCAAGGTGCACCGCCATACCAAGGCCCCTTTGGCGCCGTTTGTGGTTCCAGAGAGGCGGTTTGACCACGTCAATGTTGACCTGGTGGGTCCCCTGCCCCCCTCCCGTGGTTATACGTTCCTCCTCACTATTGTGGACAGGGCCACCAGGTGGCCAGAGGCTATTCCCTTGTCCTCCACGACGGCAGCAGAGGTAGCACGGGCGTTCATCGGCTGCTGGGTGGCCCGTTTTGGCATGCCGGGTGACATCACGAGCGACCGGGGCTCCCAGTTTACCTCGGAGCTCTGGACGGCGGTCGTTGAGCACCTGGGGGTGAAGATCCACCGCACTACGGCGTACAACCTGCAGAGCAACAGACTTTGTGAGCGGTTCCATGGGGACATGAAAGCCGCTCTGCGGGCAAGCCTCACTGGCTGCGACTGGATGGACCGGCTCCCGTGGGTCATGCTCGGCCCCGAAGGAAGACCTCCAGACCTCCTCCGCTGAGCTGGTGTATGGCCAGCCCCTGCGGGTTCCGGGGGAGTTTCTTCTGTATGCTACGGCTCCCTGGTCGGCCGCCTCTCACCTCAGTGCGTCCCGGAGCACTGCCGGTGCCTTCGCTCCCGTTCTGATGTCTCAACACTGCCTCCCCCGGTCCTACGTCCCCAAGGATCTGCCATCGGCGAGGTACATCTTCATTAGGCACGACAGCCATCGGTCCCCGCTGCAGCCCCCATACGACGGGCCCTTCCGCGTCCTGGAGGCGGGGGATAAGAACTTTGTGGTGGACATGGGGGGCAGGCCGGAGCGGGTCGCTATAGACCGTCTCAAGCCCGCTCACTTGGACATTGGGGAGCCAATGCAATTGGCCCTACCCCCGCGGCGGGGACGCCCTCCTAGGTCAGCCCCGGCACCTGCCTCTGTTCCTGCTTCGGCCCCGCCTATGGCCCGGGTTTCGGCCCCATCTGTTTCCCCTCCTGTGAAGCACAGCCGTTATGGCCGCAAAAGCCATGGTATAGTTCGCACTTTTCACTTCCTCCTCCTTGATTCTTTTGGGACACTGCTGAGCCCGTAATCATGATTTCCCTTGCAGTGCAGGCACTTTACTTGCACTTTCTCAATTTTAGAATCTTCGACATTGCAGTTGTCCTTCCCATATCTTCTGAGTCCTTTACATACTGCAGAAACATGTCCATATTCTCGATAGCAAAAGGCTCACATAATCAAGGTATACTCTTTCTGGCAACTCTCTTTCAGAAGTCAAACACAGACTTACTGACCTTCTCTCCGTCTCGGGAGTCATTCTTGCCCCACACACACCTGCAACAACCCGAAACATCTCAGCCTCTACCGACAGTGTACGTCACTTAGCACGCCCTTCTTTGCTTTTAATCCGAGTGGGGAGCAAGTCGCACATAGACTTCTAAATATCGCGATATTAAGGGCTCTATCGCTCTGAGACGCAATCAATGATAACCATCCCACTTCTAGTTAAAAAAAAACACTTCTGGTTATGCTGATCGATCGTACATCTCCAAGTTTTCGCCCTACAAACTTTCCGATCTCATTTGGGTCCTTGAAAATTCCGTTTTCTGTTGTCACGGCTGTCATCCCAACGAGATACTTATCCGTTCCCAATGACTGACAAGAATCGCTCGAGCAATGGACTATATGCATACTCTTCCGCATTCCGACTCGGCCAGCTCGATCATTTCCGGGCAGCGCCGGAAGTAATACAGACAACTGACACCAACAGCGAAGCGATGGCGATTTTCACTCGGTCTCTCCAAGATCTACCCAAACTCACGGTTAATGACGTTTGTCGCATTATCCAAGAAGCATGCCACATGTTACCACAAAGGAGAAGGACTTCAAACTTTACGTTTCAAGCTACATCCACACAATTACGAAGGTACGATCCGGACGTGTAATTTAGCACCTAGCATGTTTTTATACTAGCCAGTGCTAGCGTAGTGATAAGTTACTGCTAACGTTATTGTAATATTTGCTAGTAATATTTGATTTGCTAATGTCCCTTACGGCTTTCCGTAGCGCCACAACAAAGTCACGTGATGTACGTAACAACATCAGTCGGAATCCGGTCGGTGAATAAACACCCAGCACGAGAGAAGTCGTCCTTGCTTTATTAATGTTATAAGTTAACATAGCCAGAGGGCACAGATCATTACATGGTGTCAGAGTAGCGGGATTTAAATACCCAATATGGATTCGTACGGCGTTCCAGCTCCACGGATGGACTGGGAATCGGCGAACTTACCTGAAGCATGGAGACGATTTCGACAAACAACGGAGCTAATGTTCAAGGGCCCCCTGCGCGGGAAGAACGAAGAGGAGAAATGCAGCTACCTCCTGCTCTGGATAGGGGAAAAAGGGCGCGATGTGCACAACACTTGGACACTCAGCGGAGAACAAGCCAAGAAGCTAGAAACGTACTACGATAAGTACACTGAGTACATCACCCCCAAAGCAAACCCGATTTATGCCAGATATAAATTTCATGAAAAGATGCAGGGAGAGAGTGAATCCTTCGAACAATTTGTAACTGAGCTAAAGCTCCTAGTCAAAGACTGTGGCTACCCAAATGCCGACGAGATGGTCAGGGACCGCATCGTGTTTGCCACCAACTCACCCAGAGTGAGAGAAAAGCTACTTAGCCAGGGAGCTGAGCTAACGCTAGAAAAAGCCATAGATGTAGCCCGCTCACACGAGCTAGCAAAGCAACAGCTAAAGTTTATGGGCCAGGGCAGCACACATGAAACGGTGCACGCAATAGGCAGAAAGACTTACAAACCGAACGCACCCAAAGCAGCTAACGCTAACTTCAGACAAAGGGAGGGTAACGTTAGCACCGCCGCCAGGGCGTGTAGCTATTGTGGAGGGCTACACGGCGCTAAAGCCACTTGCCCAGCTAAGGGTAAACAATGCATTAAATGCAAGAAGCTCAATCATTTTGCTAAAGTATGCAAGTCTAGCTCCCAGGGACAGACAAAGTACTACCGCGGCACAGTACATGCCGTCGGAGAGAACCCAGAAGAGTACACCACTGACAGAGAGCAGGAAGAACTGTACTTCGACAACATTACAGTGGAGAGCACCGCTGTGGGAGAACAGACAGAGCTGTACATAGACTGCATCTCAATAGAGAACAACGGAAAAAGCAACGAGCAGGCTTACGTAGAGGTTGGAATTGGCACACCTCCACAGAAGGTAAAGTTTAAACTAGACACTGGGGCACAGGCCAATATTATTCCCACCAACCTGTTCCAGGCGCTGTTCAAAAATGTGACACTGAACCCAGCAATACAGACTCACTGAATATGGAGGAGGCGCGCTGAGCGTGAAAGGCACATGCAAACTCAAATGTAAGTACAGAGACAATGCAATGATGCTGGACTTTTACGTCATTGACACAAACGCCCCACCAGTCATGGCAATGAAAACATGCCGTGACCTAAACTTGGTAAAAATAGTGATGGCTGTGAGCGAGGAAAACAATGTCACATCACAGAGCATAATGGATGAGTATGCAGATGTTTTCCAGGGAATAGGAGAGTTCCCAGGCGAGTGCACCTTCCGCGTCACACCAGATGCAACGCCGGTTGTCTGCCCGCCATGCAGAATCCCCATCGCCCTACGCAGCAAACTGAGGGACGAGCTTGACAGCATGGAGAAAGGCGGCATAATCTGTAAGGTAACAGAACCCACAGAATGGGTGAACGCACTCGTCATTGTTGAGAAGCCAAAGACAGGCAAACTTAGAGTGTGTTTAGACCCCAGAGATCTTAACAAAGTGATACAACGACCTCACTACCCCCTCCCCACGCTGGAGGACGCCACCACAAAGCTCGCTGGAGCTGAGTACTTTAGCGTGTTAGACGCGCGGTCAGGCTATTGGGCCATCAAACTGAGCACTGAATCCTCAATGTTGACGACATTTAACACAGTGTTTGGCAGGTATCGTTTCCTCAGACTGCCATTCGGAATCGTGTCCGCTCAAGACGAGTTCCAGAGACGCGTGGATGAAACATATGAAGGACTGGACGGTGTGACGGCCATAGTGGACTACATACTAGTGTTCGGCAAGACTAAAGAGGAACATGACCAGCGTCTCAGAGCGATGCTGAAGCGCACAAGGGAGCGAGGGGTGAGGCTCAACCCCGACAAGTGTCACATATGCGTGTCCGAGGTAAGCTACTTCGGCAACACGCTCTCACACGAAGGCATCAAACCAGACCCACACAAGGTGAAGGCGGTCAAGGACATGCAACCCCCACAGAACAAAGCAGAGCTGGAGACAGTCCTCGGGATGATCAACTACCTCGCCAGATTCGCTCCACACCTCTCACAGATAAACTCACCCCTCAGACAGCTTCTGAAACAGGACAGTGAGTTTGTGTGGGATGCAGTCCATGACAAGGCGTTCCAGGAGATGAAGAATCTCATTACACAGCACCCAGGTCCAGTACTCTCATATTTCGACCGCAGAAAGAGCTGCAACTCCAAGTGGATGCATCCAAAAGTGGCCTTGTGGCTGTCATGCTCCAAGATGGCAAACCAATTGCCTATGCGTCCAAGTCACTCAACAGCACTGAAGAAAACTACGCACAGATAGAGAAGGAGCTCTACGCTGTGGTCTTCGGCTGCAAGAGGTTCCACGAGTACATGTACGGACGAAAAGTGATTGTGGAGTCAGACCACAAGCCTCTGGAGGCAATACTAAAAAAGCCACTGGCAGCAGCACCACCCCGGCTGCAACGGATGATCCTGGCGCTCCAAAAATACGACATCCAAATCATCCACCGCCCCGGGAAGGACATACCGGTGGCCGACACACTGTCACGCAAGTCAATAGAACACCACGACAGTGACCTACAGGAAGGGATGGAGGCCCAAGTGCACACAGTCCTCAGCAACATCCCTGTGAGCGACACAAGACTCACAGAAATCAAGCAGGAAACAGCGCAAGATCCACAGCTCACCGCACTCAGACGAGCCACACTCACTGGCTGGCCAGACACAAAGAAAAAGTGCCCGCCCAGCATCCAGGAATACTGGAACCACAGAGCAGAAATCTCAGAAATGGACGGTATCCTGTTCAAAGGTGAGAGAATCATTGTCCCCCAAAAGCTTCGCAAGGACATGATACAGCGCATCCATGCCAGCCACCTTGGCGTGGAAAAAAGCAAATGCCGAGCAAGAGACTTACTGTTCTGGCCTGGCATGGGGAAACAGATCGAGGATGCGGTAGCAGACTGCAGCATATGCCAAGAACGGCGCAGCGCAAATGCAAAGGAACCAATGATGTCACACGCCATACCCGAGCGGCCGTGGCAAGTGATAGGCACAGACCTATTCACATGGAACTCACAGGACTTCATAGTCACTGTGGACTACTACTCCAGATTCTTCGAGCTAGAGAGACTTTACAGCTGCACCTCATCTGCCGTCATCATGAAGCTGAAAGCAGCAATGGCTCGACACGGAATCCCCGAGACTATCATAAGCGACAACGGTCCGTGCTACAGCTCTGGTGAGTTCCACAACTTCTCACAGACATGGGGTTTCTCACACACCACCACAAGCCCCCACTACCCACAGAGCAACGGCCTCTCCGAGAAGACTGTCCAGACGGCCAAACGCATCCTGGACAAAGCCAAAGCTGAGAACAAAGACCCCTACATGAGCTTACTGGAGTATCGCAACACACCGGTGGACAACCTGAAATCACCGGCACAGCTACTGATGAGTCGGAGGCTGCGGTCCATTCTCCCATCAACAGCAAAACACCTGCAGCCACAGATCGCCAGTCAGGAGGATGTTCACAAAAGGAGAGAGGTATGTCAACAGCGCCAGCAGGCATACTACAACCGAACAGCCAAACCTCTGCCCCACCTGCCCGCAGGCACACCAATCCGCTTCCGGCAGGAGGATGGATCCTGGAGACCTGCAACTGTGGAAAGACCAGCGAACACAGACAGGAGCTACCACATCCAAACCAAAGAAGGTCAGATCTACCAACGCAACCGTCAACACCTGCGACAAAGCAGAGTGAACACTCACACTACACACACACACACTTCACAGCAGACTGTTACCAGCGCTAACAACAACACACAAGCCCATCAGCAAGAGCATGCTGAACCTCCAGACACGAACAATCAGCGACAACCAGACACACAGCCTGGTTACACCGAGGTCAGGTCGCACGATCAAACCAAGACAAATCCTTGACTTATGAATGTAAAAAAAAGAGAGAATTGTACACCAACCTGTACTATACCTGCTATGTTTTGAAAAGAAATATTTACAGCGTTCACTTACCTTGTGTACCTACATGCTGTTTGCAGTTACCAGTAATGAAATGAAAAAAAAAGATGAACTGTTATTACAGTGTCACATTTAGACAGTGAAGGAAATGTTTTACACTACTTTGTTGCAGTCCAGTTATATAAGAGTTCCACTTTCATATTCTTTCTTATTAAGATTGTATTCGCTTATAAACGTGCTCAATGTGGTCTGTATCTCTGCAGAGAAAGCAGCACTTTTCAGAAAAAGGGTGATGTAATATTTGCTAGTAATATTTGATTTGCTAATGTCCCTTACGGCTTTCCGTAGCGCCACAACAAAGTCACGTGATGTACGTAACAACGTCAGTCGGAATCCGGTCGGTGAATAAACACCCAGCACGAGAGAAGTCGTCCTTGCTTTATTAATGTTATAAGTTAACATAGCCAGAGGGCACAGATCATTACAGTTATGTTTCTATTCGTCAATCACTTTTACAATTTCCCTAACGTGAAAAGCCTGAAACAAGGATTCAACAGGAGAACCATCCATTAGGGTTGAGTGCTATAGATCTATGAGGAAATGTCAAAAGCCTCACAGTTTGAGCATAAGGGAAATTTATCCTGCAGGTTCAGTTCAGACTGGTTCATGAGACAAATTCCTGTTCGTCAAATCAGTGATTAATATGACTGCTATGAATCTAATACTGTTAAAGGCTACATTTCGTATTGTAACATGGACGGATAAATAGACTCGCTAGCCCTTGACTAACGGGTCGGACCCTTTAGTCGACTGGTTAACGTAGTCGCCCCAGGTGCGGGAGATCCGGGTTCGTGTCCTAGCTGCAGCGGGCCCCGGACTGCTTTCCCGAATTCGCTACACGAAGATACCCCATACATAACCCTAGTGTGTAAAATTAGTAATAAATAAGTAATGGGATTCACAGAAACTATATTGCGTTCTGTCACTTGTTTTACACACATTCTGTTAAATGAGATTAGTAGTGATTTGGCTACAAGTTTTTATTTACACACTAGTGCGTATCAACTGTTGTTTTTTTGGTTCATTTTTTTCTCATTCATATAATCAATTCATACATCATATTTTTCACTCTGTACTCATGTATTCTCCTTTATAACAAAAGTTCACTAATTTATTGTTTATAAGAAGAATGTTTTAATGTTTAACTGCACTGACAGAAAGTACAGTATATGTATTGTAAAAGATATGTGTATTTTCAAAGATTGTACTTAGGGATTCCCATCCTGTGCAGCTACAAAGCTCCCAGTGTACCTGTGTGGCAGGGACAGCTTTATGCAACCATGTAGCAGCACTTCTTTACCGGACTGCACATTATTCTCAGCTGAAGATCACCTTTGTTCCCCCAACACACAACTGTACAGAAACTTAACAGAAGTGGCATAAACCAAGAACCATGGTAACTAACTTTCTTAACACGGTACTTTTATTTTATTTATGGATATTTATTTATGTGTATTGAAAACTTGTTTTTGTTTAAATGCAGGGTGTTAAACCTGGTCTGGTGAATGACATGGTGATTCTTTCAGCCAGACCCTGGGAAAGGAGACTGGTAGAAGGCATCAGGTTGTTATTATTATTATTGTCAAAATATATTCTTTGTAGTAATCTTATCAGTAAGACATCAGATAAAGTAATCATCTGCTACATTATAGGAAAAAAATTTGTTTTAGCATTTATTGGTGGCATTCGTACTGTCAGTGGATCAAGCAAAAAAAGTCCAAACCTGATCTTTTCAGGCTTTTCACACAAATAAGGTCTTTCTACTACTCCTTAAATACAAATAAGGTATTTCTTTATTCTCAGGTATTTCATTTGAATGCATGCTTTAGCTTACTTTATGCAAACAATGAGTTCATCTTTTTGAGTGAGAATGAGTTTTTTTTGTGTCTTTTTCATAGGAGCAACTTCTATATGGAAGTCAGTTCACCTCTGCATGAACTTTGCACGCTCAGGGTGGACGAGGTCTTCAGTGACCTTTCTAGTGATGTGGCTTCTCTCATAACAACTACGGCCATAGTGCCTCTGGTAGAATCTAAGTTGGGTAAAGTGCAAGAAGGAAGTGTGTTGTCCTATCACTTGCCAACAAAACAGTGCCGAAGACCCGTCCACACTCAGATGCCCATTCTCCCCCACAGATGCCACTTTCTGGTTACAGGCTGGGACCCTCTACCTGTTCCTTCATCTGCTCTGAGCATCAGCAGCTCCACATGATGTCCCGGGCAACATAATTCGAGACGGCTCACAACATTGAGAACAGCTCAAAACAGCAGAGTTCCTGTGTAAGGTGGCCCCAACTAAGGCGGTCCTGTGTCACCTCCACCAAATTCAGAGGTCTGTCACACCAGGGGACGGACCTCTGCTGAAAATCTGGCGAAAAGGCTTCTGAGACCCAGCCATCAGACTGCAGACATGAGGAGGGGGCTGGTCATGGAAACTGCAGCAGTAGAAGAGTACTGCAGAGCAAGGGAGGTCAATCAATATCCTTGTGGGTTCCTTATCCACCCTGACGCACCTGGGATGGGGCATAGTATACCTGATGGCATAGTATATGATCCAAAGGGGCAGTCAGGGTTTGGTCCTGAAGAAATTAAATGTCCAAATGTTTCGAGTTACCATACATTAAGATCAGTGAGGGCACATACACTGAGGGAAATCCCATCCATGGATTTTGGCAGATCCAGGGTCAGCTGTTAATTTCTGGACTTGAATGGTGTGACTTTGTTGTCAGGGATAGTCAGTGGTAGTGTATATAATATAATACTGTGTGTTTAAATGTTTATCTGTAATTTTCTGTAGTGCACTAATATTTGTTGTTAAAGTGTACTGAAGTGGCAGCTCACTTACCATGGTTAAATTAAGTTTGAGTTAAAAAAAACCCATTACAAAAGCAGTTGCAAGAACAATACTTTCCTCATATTTTTGGATCAATCAATCAATCAATCAATCAATCAATCAATCAATCAAGTTGCATTTTATATAGCACTTTGATTAGATATGATTTAGCTTATATTAGATTTGATTTGATGCTTGATTAGAAAGAGAACTTGTCTTAATTGTAATTATAAATATTCTAATTATCTGTTATCTCCCTCTGTTCCATCTGTTTCGATCTGCGGATGTCTCATTTTGCTCTCTGTATTGAGTGTTTTGACAGTGATTGTTGTTATTTGGAGTGCTTTAACTCAGTGTAATAAAGATAAATGATTAGCACTGGAATGTTGTGTCTTGTATTAACTACAGTAATTGTTATAGAAAAATAAATGAGCAGAACTGACAGGTGGGTGACCAAAAACATAAAAAAAGAGTACCAATTAAATTGAACAAAATGAATGTATTTCATTAAAACAATTTTCAATAACTTGAACAATATAAAACGATAGGCTTTGTTTTTTCACTGATTCTTGAGATAAGGGACAAAACATGTTGTAGGTCTTCTATTTTTTTATATACATTAATTTGAAATTAATATATTTATAAACAAAGGTCTAAGCTAACAAACCATGTAAGGGAACAGGTTTTTTATTAAAACACTTTTTATGAAAATTAACATTTATTCACTTCATTACTTGATTTGTGTCAACTCTGTCAGACACACCAATAATAATATTTTAATTTGATCAATTCAACAAGAGTATAAAGTCCTCAAGTATCTAATAATGGTGTTCTGTAACAGAGTTAAGTAATAAAATGCATTATATACACTTTTGTTCTGATTTCACACTATTTTAAAAAATCCAATTTCAAAATCCCCTAATTTTTTACATTCATTTTTAATATTAAACATATATAATCAATGTTCTTAGGCAAAGAAGACATCATT
The DNA here is from genome assembly GCF_029633865.1 of Lampris incognitus. NCBI lineage: Eukaryota > Metazoa > Chordata > Actinopteri > Lampriformes > Lampridae > Lampris > Lampris incognitus. The sequence goes on along the minus strand of NC_079220.1, from coordinate 17,790,748 downwards.
GCATGTAGTTCAGCTGGCGTTTTAATATATAAACACAATAAATTGAACAAAGAGTAACATATTTCTTTGAAAAAGGACAAAAACTTTCATCTGATGTGTTGACAATTACTGACAGTGTTAACAAACAATTGACGGTGTTGACAAACAACTGATGGCAATGAAAACTGATTTAAGTATTTACAAATACATTTTACTAACAACTGATTGAGAACAGAAAAGCTTTGACATGGAACCCTCAAGGGAAGTGGAAGAGAGGCCAGCCAAAGAACAACTGGCAACGGGATCTCCAGGCAGACATCAAGAGACTAGGATGTACCTGGCATCAAAAGAAAACTAATGACCAAGAGAGGTCCCTTGTCGACAGCCTATACCCCATTAGGGGAGTCATGCATAAGTTGAACTGACTGAGATGACAACAGACTACGAAAACTAACTAATAAAGACTGCCTGGTGATTTTTGTCTGACCTGCATGACTTAGGCATTGGGCAACAGGCATCAGACATGCTTGCGCTCTATGAAGTCCTTTACATCAGAGGCTATGCTGTAGAGCTATCTTGTACAGCTTGATTGGAGTGGACCCTGTAAGTTTCAGAAGAATGTCTTTGACTGGACAGAAACAGACATCCCTCCTCCCTTGTTTTGGGTGAACATTTGCTGTTGGACCATGGGGGTGCATAAACTCCACTTTCACATCTTGGTGCACAGTGTCTACAACAATGGCCGCAGGACCTCTCTTCCTGGCCCTCGGATCAGTCTGCTGTTCCTCTGTGCAGCCATGTAAACAGAAAGTAGCTGGGGTAAAGCACTGGCAATTCAATGGCTCACTGCAAAAGCATGACAGCTGTCTGTGGCAGACACTATTTTGATGTGGGATGACCTGGTGTATTTTTCTTGTCGATGGAACCTGTTTGTGTTGTTGCGTGAGAAGTGTGTCATATTTTTCCATGTCTTCTTCCTCAGTGTGATACAGCTGAACACCATTCAGACTGTTTGAGATCTTCTGAAAGAACTCTCTTCCATCCGTCACATCATTTCCTCACAGAACCAATTTGTCTGTGGTTCTTTTTACTGTTCCCCCAATGCCATCTGGGGTACCCTTGCTGTGGGATGTTGGGAAATGATTCCATGTGGTTATGCTGAAGCCCAATGTGGGTGGTACCTCAGAAAGGAGGAAGAAGTTCTTCCTGTTCTTATACTGTTTACCGGGACCATCTGACCAAAAGTGCACAGTGGTAACTGATGGAAATTTTGTCTGAATATCTTTTAGGACTGGATCCATGTATGTCCAGATTGCTGCAGCATCTTGTCTCTTCGACTCTGACACAGTGCAAAATGCTACCTGGCATGAACTTAAGAGGCATATTGCACTTCCCGGATTCTGAAAAATCAACATGTATGATGACTGTGTTCTCACTGTAGGTCTCAATTAAATTTGTGTATGCTTTTGCTTGATTGTGAACCAAGCACACATATGTTGTGGTCTCACTTTGTAATATCTCCTCGTATAGACGGAGCAGCTCTGAAAGACTCCCGCTGTGCAAGTTAAGTTTCATGTTGAAGTGGATTCCACTAGCTGTTTCTTCTTGAACTCGCTCCCATTGCCTCCATTCAACATTGATTCCATCTTGCTCTGGGGCCAGAATTGTGTGTTTATTTAAGAAGGCAGGCAGGCCTCACTTGCTGGAGAGCAACAAACTAATTGAAAGCTGTCCTCTAGTTTGGTTGACTTTACAACACTCGATGACCTTAGAACCTGAAGCATTAAGTATTCATTTTCATGATACTGACACAGACATGTCTTCCTGTCAGATGCCTTTGGTGCTGCAACATAGAAGGGCCGCAGAACACAGAAGGAAGAGTAATTGAGCTTCACAGTTGGGTTCCTGTTCAATAACTCACTGTGGAGGTTGATCATGGAGTCAGTCAGAATCATTTGCTGGTGCTTAATCTTGTTCCTTGTGATGGTGTCAGTTTTATCTGTTGTCATGCGAGAAGAGTTCACAAAGAACTCCTGAACAGTCTGGTTGATACCCTGGAAAATGTTTGTCTTTTTCTGTGCTGTCTGTTTCATTTCACTCATTAGCATATACATTAAACCAAACTGGCAGATCTTATGAAGAAGGTGATATTTCTTTAGAATCTTGCCTGATGTCAGCTGTCAATGAGATGATTTGTCAGGTGCCCATCTCCGTGACACAGGTGTTACTTTTTTCATGTTAAGTTCTTGGCAGAGAACATTGTGGAAGAGAAGAGCTCTCTTGATGTTAGGATTTCTAAGTCGGCTTCCTGATATCATCCTCTCAGTTTCTGTCTGTGAGGAGTCTATTTGCGCTTTATCTCTTCTTTTTTGGTTGTCATTTGGAATTGTCAATTATTTGAGCCTTCTTTTTTCGCCATTTTTGATTTCTCAGTCGGTTTCGCTGTTTCGTTATCTTCTTAATTTTCTCTTTCAAAGCCTTTATTTCCCATGAATGCCTTTCCTAGTTTTTATTCTCTCCCTCTCACTTGCAAGAGCACATCTGCTCATATTTGGCTCTTCGGTACTCTGGTCTAGTGGACTATGTGGGGGTGTGTCTACTTGCTGCACTGAATTCTGCATAGCCCTGCACTTTCTAGACCTTTTCCCTCCAATACCTTTTCTGACACCTCTGCTCCCTTGATCCCAATACCCCTATTTGCCTCACTGTCTTGTCTTGAATCCTCTCCTTCCACCGTTGTCTTTCCTTCTTTATAATCTCACTTCTGCCATCTGGGTCACTGTTTAATTTCTCTCTTCTCTTAATCTTTGATACCCCGCTTCTCTTTCTTTGCTCTTCCAGTGACAGTTTCTTTCTAGCCATGCTTGCCTGCAGTACAGATAAAAGCAATAAATATAGGTTTGTCTTATGTGGACATATGTGGTTGTTACCCACAAAATGGCTCCATTGTATAAAAAGTTTTTGGGAGCACTTGTCAACCCCATCACCTTAAACGTCAACTCTGACAGACAACGTCAACTCCATCAGACATAAAAGCTGACGGAGTTGACATCTGATGGAGTTGACAAAATGAATTGTCTTTCCATCTTAACCGTGTCTGGTACAATGGAACCATTTTGTTTTTTTCTGCAGTTGCTAGCCTTCTCTATACCCTAAACTTAAATGCCAACATTTATTCCACAATTCTTAACTAAGATTATCATAATGGGAAGACAGTGTTGACATGTCAAAGCTGTGACTGCAGTGATATCAACATTGTTTGTTTAACATGTAATAAAATTGAAAACTTACCAGAACAAGTGTCCCACTGTTGCATACATCAACAGCAGGAAGTAGAAAAGGGGTCCTCAGGGTTTTAGCTGACCATGACATTGCCTTATTTATTCAGGATTATAAAAAAATTGGTAACACTTTCTATGAAGCTTGCATCTGTAACACCCTACAAGCATCTATTACATCTATAATGCCCATACTTTCCTATAATGTGTATTACAATGACTAACGGCTATGGCTGAAGACTGAAATAGCACTGAAGTCTCATTATGCATCTCTACAAAGCTTAAGCAAAACAATTTGGCTATGATGCATTATGACATTTGACAGATAAACAGGCTAATGATGACTATTTATAATGCGTAAATCCATTTTAAATTGACATAGTGTATCATAAAGGTGGTTATGAGGTGTTGTGAGGGCGTATACATGGTTATAATGAATCTTACAATGACTTATAGCTACATTTGAAGGGCGTTATAGATGCTTATAGGGCGTTATAGATGCAAGCTTCATAGAAAGTGTTACCAAAAATCTGACGGAGTTGACGGAAAGCGAGGATGCAACTTTGATAGGCAGTTTTCTATGGGAAAAATCATTTAAAGTTCACTTTATGTCTTATGTGACATCTTATTTAACCATTAATTTCATTTGATATTTATTTTGTAGCATTTCCATCCATCCATTGTCTTAACCGCTTATCCTGCTCTCAGGGTCGCGGGGGATGCTGGATCCTATTCCAGTAGTCAATGGGCGGCAGGCAGGGAGATACCCTAGACAGGCCGCCAGGCCATCACAGGGCCGACACACACACACACCCATTGATTCCTAGGGACAATTTAGTACTGCCAATTCACTTGACCTACATGTCTTTGGACTGTGGGATGAAACCGGAGCCCCCGGAGGAAACCCACGCAAACACGGGGAGAACATGCAAACTCCACACAGAGGACAACCCGGGATGACCCACCAAGGTTGGACTACCTTGGGGCTCAAACCCAGGACCTTTTTGCTATGAGGCGACCGCGCTAACCATTGCACCACCGTGCCGCCCAATATTTATTTAGTTTGTAGCATTTTTAAACACTTTTTTGGCAGTTTGACATTATGAGTTCTTGCTGAGGACAGGTTAAGTTACATGTACTTTCAGAGTACAGTCTGCATTTTGACAAATTCTAATGAAATTGTTTAAAAGTATATGAAATTAATTTCATAAGTATACAGACCTCCTTCAAATTTAAATTTTAAAGTATTTTTATTATTATTAATTTTGATTTTTAATGCAATAAAGACTTTTCGATGTAGGACATGTTTTGTCCCTTATCTCGAGAATCAGTGTTTGTTTTTTTTGAATGAATAAAAGATTTATTTCGGTCATACATTTGTGTACATATGCGACAGACAGAAAAAAAAATCATCCTCGTACATATTTACATCAGACCATTTCACACAACAAAACTCAATCAATGACCGAAAAAGGAATAGGCTGAAGCCCAAGGCATAATAATAATAATAATAATAATAATAATAATAATAAATCAACCTTATATAGCGCTTTTCTAACACTCAAAGTCGCTTTACAATAAACGGTGGTGAAACAAGACAACAGATAAACATGGCACAAACATTCAGGGGTGGATGGGAAGGGGGGGCTATGAGAGGGAGAAGTGGCAGCCACACACGACGCAAGCAGTACTCTCCAACTTAAACAGATACAAAAGGGCAAGAAAAACAAAAAACAAAAGCACTGTGGACGTTGATTTTCTGTAGGGGTTTACTCCCGTAACCTATTCCTCTCCCGGGGTATCCACTAGGCAGTGGCACTATTTAACCCATAGCTGGGGGCTGGTTCATGGGCACCAGGGAATATCCACACACTGGTGGGCCTGCGTACCGCACGTCTAGGAGCCAGACCTCCTCCAAGTCCCTTGTAGTTCAGCCAGGGTCCAAGGTGTACCCAGTTACCATGTGTCACCACGAGGAGGCACTACATAGGGCTTGCTGTTGGAGAGGCTATGTACTAGCAGGGAGACTTACATGCTCGGCTCTCCTGTTCGCATTTCTGCTAGCCAGCGGTGAAGGTTGAGAGTGAGATGTGACAGGCACAGAACACTACACCAACACACTAGACGCTTCACACCAACCCGATTTCTTACACAAGAATGTCAGACACAGGCTTATTGTTGCCTATCCTATGCAGTCCTTAAATTAAGCTAGAATATCAGAATTACAAAAGGAAGAACAAAAAAGAATTTATACTAAGTTGTAATCCTTAATTATTTTACATTTTAAAGATTTTCTGAAACTCAACAGTGAGCTACACAATTTAAACTCATCATTAAGACCATTCCACAGCTTGACTCCCAAAACTAAAACACATCTGTATTTTACATTGGTTCTCAATTTATGTTTAAAAAATACACAACCCTCTTATAGTTTCCTTCTCTTAATTTAAAAAAATGTTGGATACAAACGGTAAGGCTTTACTTCTAGCACAAAAAAGTATTTCCAATGTTTTTAAATACACAATATATAAGAATTTTAAGGTGCAGGACAATATAAATAATTGAGAAGTAGATTCACGGTAACAAGCTTTATTTATTATTCTAATAGCTCTTTTCTGATATTTAATAATAGGGTCTATATTTGTTTTACAAACATTTCCCCAAACCTCAACACAGTATGACATATGGCATTATCAATGAATACAATATACGCAAACATTTCTATTCAGCAGATCCCTTGTTTTGAAAAGAATAGCAAAAGATTTAGATAATTTCCGTTTAATATATTCTATACGTGGCTTCTGACAGTTTATGATCGATAATCAATTCCAAGAATTTTTGTTTTAAATGCTCTTTCAATTTCAACTCCATTTAACTTGTTTTAGTTCACAATTAACCCTAAAACCACTGAACACCATAAATTTTGTTTTATTTTCATTTAGTGATAACTTTTTTTCATTATTATTATTTCTTTCCTCCCCGATTGTATCCGGCCAATTACCCCATTCTTCCAAGCTGTTCCGGTCGCTGCTCCACCCCCTCTGCCAATCTGGGGAGGGCTGCAGACTACCACGTCTCTTCCAATACATGTGGAGCTGCCAGCTGCTTCTTGTCACCTGACAGTGAGGAGTTTCACAGGGGGACGTAGCGCGTGGGAGGATCATGCTATTCCCCCCAGTCCCCCCCCCCCCGAACAGGCGTCCCGACCAACCAGAGGAGGCGCTAGTGCAGTGACCAGGACACATACCCACATCCGGCTTCCCACCTGCAGACACGGCCAATTGTGTCTATAGGGACGCCCGACCAAGCCGGAGGTAACACAGGGATTCAAACGAGCGATCTCCGCTAAATTACCCGGACGCCCCATTAGTGATAATTTATTAATAGCTAACCATTTTTTTAGCATCCTCAATTCCCTTTCTACTGTTCTCAACAATTCTTTCATGTCCTCCCCAGAATAAAATAAATTTGTATCATCAGCAAACGTAATATATTTCTACATATTAGATACCATAGAAATATCATTTAAATAAAGTATAAACAACTTAGGTCCCAAAACTGAACCTTGTGGAAAACCACAAGTTACTCTTCTTAGATGTGATTCGCTGTTTTCAATTTTCACATATTGAAACCTATTATTTAAATAACTTCTTAACCAGCATTGTGTGACACCTCGTATACCATAGTGTTCCAATTTCTGCAAGAGTAAGGAATGATCGTGGCAAATGCTATACGTAAATCAATAAAACCACCTACAGTGTTTTGTTTCTTATCTACTGCTGTTGCTTTATTGTCTATAAAATCCATCACTGCTATAGATGTCGATCGATTGCTCCTAAACCCATATTGATGGTCCCTCAATAACTCATATTTGTCAATAAAGTCATCAAGTCTATTTACAAAGAATTTTTCAAGTATTTTAGAAAACTGAGGTCGCAAAGACACAGGTCTATAATTTGATACATTAAGTTTGCCACCATTTTTAAGACAGCTGGCACGGTGAACGGGTTAGAGCAGCTTTGTGAGCACACCAATTGCTGTGTTGTCAACGACCAGCCGGTGGTAGACCTTCTTGCACGTGATATGTTTACAGAGTCCTGCCCAAATACAGTCTGCGAGCCATACGTGAGCCCCGTTCACAAAAGCTTTCTCAAGTGGGTGTGCAATGCATACCTTTGCGATGGCAACATCACTTGGACGCCAAAGCTTGATGAGCCTCAGCTCACAGAGTCTGACTCTGCAGCTGCAGGGCAGAACCCAGACCACGTGCTTCAGGGGACAGGGGTGAAATCTGAGGCCCGCCGGCCCGGAGAGGAATCCACAGTGGCTCCAAAGGATGCTGCCCGCTTCCTCAGCTGCTATTTGTAGCATCTGTGAGGGTAAACAGATATCTAGGACCAGAGACTAGGTTCAGAGGAGCAGTAGATGAATTAAAACAATGGCAATAATAGACCACAGACTGGGAACTAAGTTTAAATGCCAGCTTGTTTATATTAACCAGAAATCATAATATTTCACAGTAACACACTCATCTGTATTACCAGTATACCTCAAAACTAAAATTAAATTAAACACAACTTAAATCTTAAATATAACTCAAAAGTTCACCATCCAGTGCATAAACAATAACTTCAGACAGCACAAACCAATACAATAGTCCCTTGTTTAAGACGCGGGAACTGTCCACAAGCATCCACTGCGGTTCGCAGCAATCTCCAGAAAATAATGTCTCCGTCCTACCACCTTTCCAGTGAAACATGGCAATGTCCTTATCTGTAGTGTGAGGATACCGTTCACAAAAGATGTCTATCCAGCAGCTTATCCCTTTGGGTGGCTCGCCATCTTGTTTCCACAGCGCGCGGGGATGCAACGCCAAACCAATTCTTCAACCCCAACAAAAATCACCTCTTGTTGTAACAGTACAACATACATAAAAAATAATTTAGTCTTCCTTCTGCTAATTAGTTTAACTCAAATACCTGAGTGGAGTTTTACACCCAAAATACAGGCTTTAGCTGTAAACACACACACACACACACACACACACACACACACACACACACACACACACACACACACAGCTTAATGGCGGCGCAGTTACTAACATGTCCGAACTTGATTTAGCCTGTTACTTCGTTTTTTCAGCAAAAAAACTGAAAGATACACAGTTCCAAGCCGCGTATTGCCACCATAGCTTGGTCATAAAGCAGATAAAACTAAACACTTCACAGATAAAACGAGGAAATGCGCTAATTACACAGTAAACGAAAGAAACCCACCAAGTCCTGTTCAACTTAGTTAAATACAATCTTCGGCACTGTAGACCGTGTGAAACAAAGAAAAATCATCCCAAAAAAAATTAAAAATAAAGTTTGCAGCATCAAAAGTTACTTCTTTCCTGTTTTCTTCCTTTTCACTATTCGCTAACAGGCTCTGCTGTGCTCCTCGTGTTTTTCCTCCTGTGTGCGGAGCTGGAGTTATTTGATTGGCTGTTACAGTCACGTCGTTAAAGGAATAGTACAACTATTTTGAACATTTTTAACAACATTTAAGATGAAACCATGAACTTAAAGTGATACTGACATCAAAATCTGAAAATTCGAGAGATCTGTGATTGACTGTAGATGGTGTACAGTGTCAAATTGTGCCGGTGGTACGTAGACGCCAGTGAATTTGCATATAGGGTGCGTCTGTAGCGAGATGCTATAAAACCACGGAGAAGCCGTTTTTCACCCCCTCCTGCTAGCTACTTGGCTCGAGTTTGTGCTATTTTGCTGAGACTTTATTATCGATCTTGCTACGACGTATTGATATTTACCTATCTAAATATCTATCATCTATCTGTCTAACAGTTATTTGTATCACCGAATCCTCCCCGAAACTGTAATCCTCGTAAAGGATCGCCCTTGTAAATAACAAATGACGAGCGGTACCGAGCCCCAACCACCCAGGAAGACAGTAGCTTTGAATTCATAAAACCCTCCTATTTTCGGTTGTGATTCAAACTCCCAATGTTAAAAAATGTGTTCAGAAAGGGCATGTTAGTCTCTTTAACTTATTTAGTTATTTATTAACTTATTGTAACGTGCATGGATAAGAAGACACGCTGGCTGCTGGTTGGCGAGTCTGACGCTTGAGTCGAGCGGTTAGCGACGTTTTCTGCGGTGCGGGCGATACGGGTTCGCTTCCCGGCCGCGGCAGTTCCTGTGGTTACGTTGTCCCCCGAATTTGCTACATTACATTGCTCTTATTGACTGTAACCCTTTTAAAGGACTTTTGTTTACCGGGGCTACATATTGCTCAGGACACTGTCCTGAAAACGCCAGCAACAACACCTGCCAGACCAACGGACTGTTTTGCCATGACTGAAGAAGATGAGCATAGAGAGGCTATCCTCACCTCAGGCTGTATGCCATACGAAGGTTCCTTCATCCAGCGTAAGATGTCTCATACCTGGAGGACTATAGAGTGCTGTAACACGGACTTTTGTAAGACAGACCTGATGCCCATGCTGCCCCTGTACACTCCCACCGGTTTCAGTCCTCGTGGGTACCGATGAGGTGGAGGAAGAGGAGGCTTTTGTGGTGGGCGAGGTGGAGGAGCTGGGAGAGGCTTTGGGGATTGTGGAGGGGGGGGTGTAGGGGTGGCAGTTTCAAATCATCAGGGAGAGGGGCTAACAGGGACACCCCAAGGGGTAGAGGAGGAAGGGGTGGGAGAGCTGGCTTTGGTGGAGGGAGGAAAGTTTTGGTGGAGCCACACAGACATAAAAAAAAGAATAAAGAAGAAGCAGGGTAAAGAGATGTTATTGATGTCTGCCCCTAAGGCACACACTCCACCAGCTGCCAAGGAATTAGAACCCCAAGTTGGTGGCCAACTGCCTCTACTATGGGACAGAATCTCTGGGAATCAACAGACACAACCTCAACTTCAATGAGAGCCATCAAGACTTCTTTCTCAACAATGGAATGGAGCATGTTGGAGAAAGGTTCCCAATAGTGGATTCAAAATGCATAAGTCAAGTCAATTCCACTTTGTTTTACTTCTCAGTGGCTTTCTTTTTTCTATTGCACAACAGTTGAATATTGAGTATTTTTCCTTTTGTTTATTTTTTTTTATTACTAAGAGTTGAATTTAAATGAGTTTTTCCTTTCTCAGACGCAGTAATGTTTTGTTCATATTGTAGCATATCAGCTTTCTGATATGCTACAATAACTAGTTGGAACTAGGCGACCACTAGGGGTCAGCTACCGCTAGGGGTGGGCTTTTTAAGGGTTTTTGGGCGGTTGTTTGATGAACGTGTGTGTGTGTGTGTGTGTGTGTGTGTGTGTGTGTGTGTGTGTGTGTATAGGGGGGGGGTCTTATGATTTGGATTGGGCGGCAAGCAGCTAGTGCGGGTCGTGACTGTAAACAAAAGGGCAATAAACCTGACTGTTTCAACTGATATTACGTGGTCCTGGCCTTTCAATGGATTGAAATGCTTCAGTGGTGTCAGAAGTGGGATCCGTGACTGGGAATCCACGCCGGGGGAGAGATAAGCTTTTGAGCCGTCAGGAGCTAGCTATGGAGGCGCGAGGTCTGAAGTACGATGACAGATTCTGATAGACGGTATCGACGAGGAGGATGAGGAGCCAGTAGTAATGCAGCCAAGCAGCCGACGGGCACGACTGGATAAACTAATGGAAGAAACAGAACGCCTCCTAGCCGAACTGGAGATGGAAAGGACAGGTGCAAGGAGGTGCAGCAGGGGTTGAGAGAGGACACGGGGAAGGGGAAAATCACCGGATTCGCAAACAACCCCTTAAACAGTAAAATCCTGAGTGTTCATTTAACTTATTGAGTGTTAATTTAATTCTGAGAGTGTACAAATGAACCCGAAAGGATCCATTTGTACACTCTCGGAGTTAAATTAACACTCAGTTTTTTACTGTGTACCTATGAGGGTAAGTCCAGCTGGGAGATTTTCCAAACTCAGTTCGAGATTGTGAGTGAACTCAATAGATGGGGATATGAAGATAAAGGTGCTTAGCTGGCCGTCAGTTTAGCGGGGGATGCTACTAGGACAGCGCTAGCTAGCCTATTGAGACAGCCGTGATGTGATTATGAAATGCTATGCGAAGCTCTAGCCCTCCGCTACGGAGAAGAAAACCAAGCTGCAGTGGCTACGATTCAGTTCAAACAGAGTAAGGGAGCACGGCGAGTCCCTGCCAAAACATGCAGGTGAGGTAGAGAGGCTGTTCCATCAACTTTACCCTGGGGCTAACAATGAACTGCAACAACAGATGATCTACTACTATTACTACTTTCAGCTGCTCCCGTTAGGGGTTGCCACAGCGGATCATCTGTTTCCATTTCTTCCTGTCTTCTGCATCTTCCACTGTCACACCAGCCACCTGCATGTCTTCCCTCACTACATCCATAAACCTCCTTTTTGGCCTTCCTCTTTTCCTCTTCCCTGGCAGCTCCATATTCAGCATCCTTCTCCCAATATGCCCAGCATCTCTCCTCCACACATGTCCAAGCCATCTCAATCTTGTCTCTCTTGCTTTGTCTCCAAACCGTCCAACTTGAGCGGTCCCTCTAATATAATCGTTCCTAATCATGTCCTTCTTCGTCACTCCCAGTGAAAATCTTAGCATCTTCAACTCTGCCACCTCCAGCTCCGCCTCCTGTCTTTTCGTCAGTGCCACTGTCTCCAAACCATATAACATAACTGTTCTCACAACCATCTTCTAAACCTTCCCTTTAACTCTTGCTGGTACCCTTCTGTCGCAAATCACTCCTGACACTCTTCTCCACCCACTCCACCCTGCCTGCACTCCCTTCTTCACCTCTCTCCTGCCCTCCCCGTTACTTTGGACAGCTGACTCCAAGTATTTAAACTCATATGCCTTCGTCACCTCCACTCCTTGCATCCTGACCATTCCACTGTCCTCCCTCTCATTCATGCATAGGTATTCCGTCTTCCTCTGACTGACTTTCATTTCTCTTCTCTCCAGTGCATACCTCCACTTCTCCAGGCTCTCCTCAACCTGCACCCTACTCTCGCTACAGATCACAATGTCATCCGTGAACATCATCGTCCATGGAGACTCCTGCCTGATCTTGTCTGTCAACCTGTCCGTCACCATTGCAAACAAGAAAGGGCTCAGAGCCGATCCTTGATGTAATCCCACCTCCACCTTGAACCCATCTGTCATTCCAACCGCACACCTAACCATTGTCACACTTCCCTCATACATATCTTGCACCACTCCTACATACTTCTCTGCAACTCCCGACTTTCTCATACAATACCACACCTCCTCTCTCGGCACCCTGTCGTATGCTTTCTCTAAATCTACAAAGACACAATGTAACGCCTTCTGGCCTTCTCTATACTTCTCGATCAACATTCTCAAAGCAAACATCGCATCTGTGGTGCTCTTTCGTGGCATGAAATCATACTGCTGCTCGCTAATCATCACCTCTCCTCTTAACCTAGCTTCTATCACTCTTTCCCATATCTTCATGCTGTGGCTGATCAACTTTATACCTCTGTAGTTGCTACAGTTCTGCACATCACCGTTGTTCTTCAAAATCGGTACCAGTATACTTCTTCTCCACTCCTCAGGCATCCTTTCACTTTCCAAGATTGTGTTAAACGATCTAGTTAAAAACTCCACTGCCATCTCTCCTAAACATCTCCATGCATCCACAGGTATGTCATCAGGACCAACTGCCTTTCTGCTCTTAACCCTCTTCATAGCTGCCCTCACTTCCTCCTTGCTAATCAACTGCACTTCCTGATTCACTAGCCCTACATCATCTAACCTTCTCTCTCTCTCATTTTCTTCATTCATCAGCTCCTCAAAGTACTCTTTCCAACAGCAACAACGGATGATAACTGAACAATTTATTTACGGGCTAAACGAGTGAACTGGTTAAGCTCAGATATTCTGCGACAATGAGAGAAGCACTCACCATTATGTAACCAGGTTAAAATTAATGTTTTTATTTTATTTTGTTTGAGTATGAAATATCACCAAATCCTGTCTGTGTGCTGTTATTTGTGTTTACTACATTTTATTTTATGTCATTATTTACTTTTATGTGTTTTACAACGACCGTCATATACGTGTACTGTCGCTTTAAGAGAGAGGTCTTATGGGTACACGGAAGACGGAACGCGGGAGAGGCCATTTTTGTTTTGTGGGAGGAGTCTCAAGCAGCAATCGAGCCGAGCCACACGTGTTTCTTACCGTGGGACAGTTTTGCTGGTTGAGGAGAACGTAACCTTGAGTATCCCTGTAAGAAGATACTGCAAGCTGTAGGATAAAATACTTGTTTATCCTTTCTTACATCGGAGTCCCGTGGACGGTTTCTACTTCTAACGCACACGAGTGGAGTCCGGGCAGTGGTTGAACTTCGACCCCCACGTCCGTAAGAAACACCGCTCCCGCTGGAGGACTGGACGGTTGTCGAAGGGTTTGAAACCAAAATAAATGGCAAGGTGGGCCAAATAGAGTCCTGTGTGTCCCCGCTCCTTCCTTGATCATGATGATGATGATGAGAGACTGAGGGCCCCCCACAACACCTGGGGCCCCACACAACTAGAACACAACGCAGAGCTACTGATGAGAGTGACGGGCATGCAGCAGGCTGACCAGCATAGAACAGCATAGGACTGCCCCCGTTACATTGGTGCCGTGACCCTCCTGGATCCTGAGAGTGACATCAGTTGCTCGCCGCGGGAGGCTGCTGTCGTCATCAAGCTCCAGACGTCCTCAGGTATTTCTACAGACTGTACACTCATGTTACAGTGGACTGGAGTTGAGCTGTGTGGACACTGGACAGTCATAGCTGTGGTTACCATGGACTGGGCTTGTGAACAGGACATTTGTATATACTGAAGGAAGAAAAACACACGAAAAAAAAGGAAAAAAAGGTTAATGTTGATGTGATTGAAGGACTCGTGTGAATAATCTATTGATCTAAACTACTGGATATGTGCATATGTGATTCATCTATTGGTGAATTTGTTGATTGTGTGTGATTGTTTCAATCTCTTAGTGATTTCTAGATTCAATTATTTAAATGAATTGAGCTTTTCACTTTTTTATTTTATTTTTTATTTTTATCTGAGTGTTAGAGGTAGGAACATGGCAGAGGGTGGTTCGTACATAGGTGGGGGTAACATTGCTGATCAGGATCTTTTGGATCGCCAGTGTGCTATGGAGAGGGGTTACCAGTTAGATGTGGGTGGGGGTTTACGGCTAGGTGTAGGTAGGAGTTTCGGGCAGCTCTTAGAGGGCGGGGAACCAGACACCAGAGCACCAGGACCTAGAGACCCGACCACATTTGGCACTCCTCAGTTCACCTCCACACGCTACGTAGAACGGGCCAGGCCAGGTATCAGCGAAGGGGCTGTGCTAGGTAACAGCGAGCAGCCAGTGGGTGAGTTAGCCATGCTCATTACTCGGTTAGCAGAGAAGATAGGAGAGTCAATCACTGCTAAGCTGCAGGAAACACAAATGCTTAGAAACACACACACAGACAGTGCTAGGTCTGCTGAACAGTGTTCGGAGACAGTGCCTAGTGTTAGAGTAGTAATGCAGACAGACGCTAGGGAGCCTCCTATTTTCAGGGGCGACAGCTCTGATAAGTTTACAGTTCATGAGTGGGAGAGCCTTATGACTTTGTATTTGAGGAAGCGAGCCATTCCAGTTAGTGAGCAGTCACATGAGATTCTAGCTAAGCTTATGGGGAAAGCAAGGGACGTGGTGAGGATAAAGCTGCGCAACACATCTGTCGACCACATAGTGAACCCCCACATTATTTTTGATGTACTGAAGCAACACTTTAGTGACTTCACATACTCGAGCATGCCCCTGGCGGACTTTTACAGTACGCTGCCCAAGCCAGGTGAGGACGCTATGGAGTATTGGATTAGGCTTAATAAGACAGTGGAGGTGGCTGACGAATGCTTGAAGCGGCAAGGCCGTAGTATTGAAGAGCCAAGCCATGAGGTAAGCATGATGTTTATCAAACACTGTCCAGATCAGTCTCTTGCCAATGTTTTTAAGTTCAAGTCCGCAGGGAAATGGTCTGCTAGCGAGATCCAAGAGAGGCTTGATGAGCACATGCTGGAGAGGAAGTACCGTGTTGCTGCAGGTGGACAACGTGAAGCAGGCGCGGTAGAGCGTAGGTTCCATTCACAGGTTCATGTCCCTGTAGTCGACGTGGCTCCCGACTTGAACACGACCGTGCCGGTGGTACCATCTCCCGTCCCGGCTCATGCGTCATCTACACCATTTTGTGCAAGGTGTCCTACACCGTCTCCCGCACCTGTCTTTGGCGGTGATGACTATATGAGGAGTTTGGTGAGCTTGCTAGACCGTTTGGTCACAATGCAGACTCAGGTTCCAGTTAGCGCTGCAGTCCAGACACCGACGCGGACTCAACCGCCAGCTAGCGCTGCAGGGCGGGTGCCAGACGCACCGCAGCGGTTGTGCAGGGTTTGTAAGTCTCCGGATCACTCCACATTTTCCCACTGCAGCCGGGAGAACCGATGTATAAACTGTTTGTCTCCTGGTCATTGGAAGAGGGACTGTCCTCACCCTCAGCCGCCCAACCAGCTCCGTTCTCAGCCTGGTGGAAGAGCTGGTCGTCAGTCTCGTCCGTTAAACTACTAAACCCACACCTAGAGAGGGATGGTGTGGGTAATGTAGATGTATCCCTCACTGATGTCTCCGACCTGGCTCACTTGTATGAAGACAAGTGTGCCAAAGCACCTCAGGGTTCGCGTATGGTCATTCAGGCGACACAGAGGATTCAGGCTTTCAGTGACTTGTTCTATGCTCCTGTTCTTATCAACCAGAGTGTGCAGCTTAATGGCATGTTGGATACTGGCTCTATGTCATGCAGTATCAGTGAAAATGCAGTAGAGAAGCTCCGCTCTGGGGGTGTTTTACCTGAGAAGCAGCAGCCTGAAGAGAACATTGTCTTGATTGGCTGCGGTGGTCTGGAGACTAGGCCTGATGGTTTTTATGACCTCAACATGCAGCTTTATGGTGTTTCCTTTGTCATACCCACTCTGGTCGTGCCCGGTCAGCATGATGATCTGATAGTCGGCACAAACGTCATTAAACATGTGGCCCATGTACTCAAGAGTGGTACTGAGTACTGGGACATCGCGTCCAGACAGGAACATCCGTCTAGTCCTGACGTTGAACAGTTCTTGTCCATGTTCACGAATGTAGAGCGCTGGAGGGGTGGTGCAGTTCCTGAGAAGATAGGTACTGTTAAGCTCACCCAGGCCGTGACACTCTTACCGAGGCACGAGCACTTAGTCTGGGGCAGACTTCCTGCTAAGGTGCCTATGTCAGCTGGAAGCACTGTTGTTGTGGAGCCGACAGACTCCAAGGCCATGCCACGCAGTGTCCTCGTAGGTCGACTTGTCACACCGCTCTGGGGTGATAGGTGGGTACCCATGACTGTTGTCAATCCATCTGACAAAGCCATCACACTGAAAAGGAACTGCAAGTTGGCTGATGTGTTTCCATGCTTGGCGATTGAGGACTTTAATGTTTTCCAGGGACTGCAATCAGTTGCAGGGAGGCATGAGTCCAACGCCACAGATAGTGCCTGTCCCCCTGTCCAGCCGGCTAGGAGTTTGTCAGAGCTCGGACTCAGTGACATTGACCTCAGCTCCTGTCAGGTTAGTGAGGCATGCAAGTCCCAGCTCACTCAGCTGCTCACCGAGTACCATGACATCTTCTCCAGGGACTCTCTGGACTGTGGCGAGGTCACAGGATACACACATCGCATCCATCTGGTGGATGAGCGCCCCTTTTGCTTGCCCTACAGGAGGGTTCCCCCAGCCCACTATCAGAAGTTGAGACAAGTTCTCACTGATATGGAGGAGAAAGGGATTATCCGGAAGTCCTCGAGCGCATACGCTTCACCGCTGGTTATGGTATGGAAGAAGGATGGCGGGCTTCGGATCTGCACTGATTTCAGATGGCTGAATGCTCGGACCTTGAAAGACGCTCATCCCTTGCCACACCAGTCGGACTGTCTTGCCGCGCTGGGTGGTAACTGCCTCTTTAGTACGATGGACCTCACCTCTGGCTTCTTCAACATCCCAATGCATGAAGATGACAAGAAGTACACTGCTTTCACGACTCCCCTTGGGTTGCATGAATACAATCGCATGCCACAGGGCCTTTGTAATAGCCCTGCAGCCTTCATGAGAATGATGATTGGGATCTTTGGGGATCTGAACTTCACGAAGCTTTTGTGCTATCTTGATGATCTTCTTGTCTTTGCGCCGTCAGAGGTTGAGGCTCTGTCGAGGCTCCGCACTGTGTTTCAGAGGTTGAGGGAGAACAACTTGAAACTGGCTCCGAAGAAGTGTCATCTGCTGCAGAAGCGGGTGCGGTTTTTGGGCCACGTGGTTGATGGCGGAGGTGTGTCTGTCGATCCCTCCAAAGTAGAGGTCATCTCCAACATGACAGTGCAGGATCTCATGGAAGGTGATGGGTGCACGCCTTCTGTTCGTAGGATCAAATCTTTCCTTGGTATGGTATTTTACTACCAGCATTTCCTCCCGAACTGCTCCTCCGTGGCTAAGCCCCTGTTCGCCCTTACAGCTGGACAAAAGAGGAGGGGGAGGTCGGCTAAGGATAAGAAGCCCCATGGCAGCTTCCGTAAGCTTACCTCCGCAGACTGGACGGTGGAATGTGGGGAAGCATTTGATCTGTTGAAGACGATGTTACTGGAGTGTGTGGTGCTTGCCCATCCAGACTTTGAGGTGCCTTTCATTTTGTCGGTCGATGCGTCTTTGGACGGACTCGGTGCGGTGCTGTCTCAAGTACCCCGAGGAGAGTCCAAGGCCAGACCTGTTGGTTTTGCAAGCAAGTCCCTCAGTGCCTCACAGCGGAAGTATCCAGCTCATAGACTGGAGTTCATGGCGCTGAAGTGGAGTGTTTGTGAAAAGTTCAGCCACTGGCTGAAGGGTCAAAGCTTCACCGTTTGGACAGATAATAATCCGCTGACTTATCTCCTAACGAAGCCGAAGCTTGACGCGTGTGAGATCCGCTGGGTGTCTAAGTTGGCATCTTACACCTTCGATCTCAAACACCTGCCAGGGAAGAAAAACGTGGTGGCGGATGCATTGAGTCGCGACCCTTTTTCCAAGCCCGTCAGTCAGAGGCTACTTAGGGAGCCCTACCCGGCCCTTGTTCAGGAAGCCGACGGGGTTGAGGGGGACTCTGTGCAAGATGTTTTCAGACTCAGTTGCCAGTCCCAAACACTGAGTAGTGCGCGATCTGGGTTTGCTTGTGATGCAGCTGAGGTCAGGGCTTTTTGTCAAGCCAAATGTGACTGGCCTGATGCATCAGTATTCACAGCACTCAGTTTGGTCCAGCACGTTCAGCATCTGTCGGGTGGTCAGGATACACTGCCAATGTTATCCACCGAGGAGCTCAGGTTGAGTCAGGAGCAGGACCCCTGCATCTCCAAGGTGTTGCCCTTTGTCGCTGTTCGGAAGCGGCCATCGAGGCGTGAGAGGCATGGTGCTGACCAGAAGGTCCTCAGGCTGTTGAAACAGTGGGAGAAGTTGGAAGTCAATGATGGTGTCTTGTACAGGGTGACAAAGGACCCAGTGTCCAAGCAGAGGAGGTCTCAGTATGTTTTACCTCTGAGTCTGAAAGACAAGGCACTGTCTGGCATCCACGATCACGCTGGTCATCAGGGCCAGGACCGTACTCTCTCTCTTGCAAGGCAGCGTTTTTATTGGCCTGACATGGAGAGGGATATCAGAGCATATGTCAGATGCTGTCGGAGATGTGTGTTTGGGAAGACCCCAGAGCCAGCTGCTTGCGCGCCCCTGGAGAGCATTAAAACCTCCGCACCGATGCAGCTTGTGTGTATGGATTTCTGGTCCGCTGAGGACAGTAAGCAGCGGTCGGTCGAAGTCCTAGTGGTTACTGACCACTTCACTAAGCTTACTCACGCGTTCCCCTGCGCCAATCAGACAGCGAAGCAGGTCGCCAAGAAACTCTGGGATCATGTATTCTGTGTTTCCGGGTTTCCGGAGAGAATACATTCTGACCAGGGCACAAAATTGAGAGCAACCTGATTGCAGAGCTTCTCAGGTTGGCGGGTGTAGCGAAGTCCCACACGACGGCCTACCATCCTATGGGTAATGGCGGGACAGAGCGGTTTAATCGCACGATGGGGAATATGCTCCGTTCCCTTCCGCTTCAGCAGAAGCAACAGTGGCCTCAGCAGATCCATTCTCTCACGCTCGCGTACAATGCCACTGTTCACGAGACCACGGGTTACGCGCCTTTCTTCCTGATGTATGGGCGTGTCCCAAGACTGCCGGTGGATGTTATGTTCAGGCAGGTTTTGCATGACCCTCACGTTGTTGATTATGACTCTTATGCTCAGTCTCTGCTTTCCTGTCTAAGGAGTGCAATGAAGATCGCTCAGAAGCACTCCACGGCTGAGCAGCAGCATCAGGCGCGACAGTACAACAGACATGCCAAGGGCACTGTCCTGTCTGTCGGGGATCGTGTTTTGGTTGCGAACCAGAGTGAGCGAGGGAAGAGAAAGTTGGCTGACAAATGGGAGAACGGAGTGTACACGGTTGTCGGTGTCAACCCCAATATCCACGTCTACAAGATTCAGGATGCAGAGGGGCACACCAGGGTGGTGCACAGGAACCGTTTGTTGGAGGTCAACTTCTTGCCCCTCCCTGAGTTAGATCAGGGTGAGGAGTCCAGTACAACCAGTCAGTTGCTTGACTGCGCAGGGTCCGATGAGGAGGACAGTGCAGATGGCCTGACGGTCTCAGGGGATGCAGTGGGGCTAGCAGTCTCATCACTTGGAGACTCACCTAGATCTGAGTGGGCAGAAGCGGAAGAGTTCATTCCGTCTAGTCTGGTAGTCAGTCCTGTGGGGGCCACTGCTCAGTCTCCACCCAACACACACGCACCACACAACACACATGCACCACACATAGAGGCATCACTCTATGTACTCACTCGATGTAGGTGTTATATCTCACACTGATTCGCACACAGCACAGGGGCACCACCCTCACTCGATACAGATGTTGCAGCTCGCACTGTCTCACGCACACAAGTAGAGAGCGATGGTCGGGTTAGGACACGCACAGGGAGGGTGGTGAGGTCAGTGAACAGGTTAATAGAATCTATGGCTCAGATGCCATTTCTACGGAGTGTGAGGGTTTGAACTTTGATGGAGGTTGGTGTAATGTCCGTAGACGCCTCGTCTTACTGACATAAGAATAATTCAAGAACGAGCCGACTTCGTAGGTTCTTAACTGTGTAGCTTTTACTAGCGTTCATCCGAGTTACAACCTTCATAACATGCGCTTCTCACTTCCTGTATACGTCCCACGCACTGCACGTACACCCGTGAGTAGGTCAAGTTAAACACGTGACCTTTCATTCATTACATCTCCCCCTCTAAGATTATTTTCTAAACATTTCTCTGAACATTTACTGCCAACAATTTTAACCTGTATATCACCCCCCTTTTCACAAAGAAATAAAAAATCTCCCACAGTACACAAGTCCATACGCCTCACAAATCCAGCCGGATTGCTGGCTTGCTCACCCTGCCAGAGCGAGTAACATATGGTGTGGAAGTTGGCATTTCTGCTGCTCGGGACTCATCCATGTTTCCACTCTCCCCTGGAGTGACATGGTCAGGATCCCTGCTGACAAAGGTGAGTGTTTTAGGTGTGGCCAGCAGGTGGCGCCTGTTCCTTCTGTAATGTTCACCTTGAGCTGTCTCCACTATGTAGGATCTGGGAGTGGAGCTCTGACTGTGAACAACTGCTGGCATTGTCCATGTTTTCTGTCCATCAAGTTTGGTGAGTACTGCGTCACCCGAGTTCAGTGGGCGCAGTGTCCGCACGCCGTTCCTGCGGTTGTAGTAGAAAGCCTGCCTTGATTTGGCTGCGGCGTCAGCGGTTTTGATCAGTTCCTCTTTAGGCCAGGCCGGTTTCAGGTTATGCTGCAATGTGGGTAAGGTGGTTCTGAGTCTCCTACCCATGAGCAATTCCGCTGGACTGGCTCCAGTGGAAGAAGAGGGTGTAGCTCTGTATGTCAACAGGGCGAGGAGAGGGTCTTCCTGCCTTAATATGCTTTTGGCTATCTGAACAGCCCTCTCTGCCTGTCCATTACTCTGGGGGTAGTGTGGGCTTGAAGTCACATGGATGAAATCATAATCCTCACTGAACCTCCTCATCTCTTCTGAAACTAGCTGTGGCCCATTATCGCTAACTACAATTTCAGGGATACCAAAACGTGCAAATGTAGCCTTCAGCCTAGCTACAACCTGACTGCTAGTAGTTGTTGGTAGATTTAGGATCTCCAAAAACCTGGAATAATAGTCAGACACTATCAAGTAGTTTTGCTTTTTGTACTCACACAGGTCTATGCCAACTTTCTGCCATGGTCTGGATGGGAGCTCACTTGACATTAAAGGCTCTTTTCTCTGTGTGTTCTTGTGTTCTCTGCAGAATTGACATTGCTGTATCTTTGTTGTAATGTGCTCTGTCATTTTGGGCCACCACACTGACTGGCTAGCTCTCTCTCTGCACTTAACTATCCCCTGGTGCCCGTCGTGTATTCTGTCTAAGATCACCTCCCTCATCTCTGTGGGAATGACGATACGACTGCCTCTGATGACTAAACCATCTACCTCAGATAACTCCCCTCTCACCTGATAAAAGTCTCTGACTGTCTCCGGCACTTTATCGACATACTCAGGCCAGCCGTGTCTGATGAAGTCCAACACTGTCTGGAGCTGCAGATCCCCATCCGTGCTCTGTTTTATCTCCTGCATCCTTTGAGGTGTGGCAGGCACCTGGCACACGATGGCATCAATGTGCGCTGCAACATCATCATGAGAAGCACCATCTCCGTAGCACTGCTCTGGGCCTCTGGAGAGTGCGTCAGCCACAGCTAAAGTTTTGCCTGGTGCGTATTCAGCCACTGCATTGAAACGCATCAGCCTCATTAACAGTCTCTGGCACCTAATGGGCACATTATCCAAGTCTTTGCTGTTCATGAGAGGCACTAGTGGTTTATGATCGGTGACAAGTCTGAAATTGTCAAGCCCAAACAAGTACTTCTCGAACCTTTCACATGCCCAGACGCTGGCTAAGCACTCTTTCTCGATCTGTGCGTACCTTGTCTCTGCGTCACTCAGCCGTCGGGAGCAGTAGGCCACGGGCTTCCAGTGTTCCCCGTGCTGCTGGAGCAGAACGCCTCCCAGCCCGTAGCTGCTGGCATCTGCTGACACCACCGTAGCCTTAGTGACGTCATAAAAGGTGAGTACCGGGGCGGTGGCGAGTGCTGCTTTAAGGTCTTGGAATGCTGTGTTCTGTGCAGGTCCCCACAGCCACTCTGTCGTTGCTTTAAGCAGTCCATAAAGCGGCTGACCTACAGTGGACAGCTCTGGGACGTATTTTGCCAAATAGTTCACCATCCCGAGGAACCTCTTGAGTTCCGTCACGTTCTGGGGCTGAGGAAAGTTCTCTATTCCGGCCACTTTGTCCGGGTCAGGTCTGATGCCTGCCTCGTTGATGATATGACCAAGGAAGCGGACTTGTTTCTGTTTGAACTTGCATTTCGCTTGGTTCAGTTTGAGACCTGCTGTTTCAATGACCCCCAGCGCCTCTGCTAGGCGCCGGTCATGGATTTCCTCAGTCTCTCCATGTATAAGGATGTCATCCATGTACACCTCTGTGCCCTCTAGCCCGGTCAGAGTTTCCGCCATCTTTCTCTGGAAAATCTCTGGAGCACTCGTTATACCAAATGGAAGGCGGCAGAAAGCATACCTCCCAAATGGGGTGATGAAAGTGGTGAGCCCCCTGCTGTCTTCATGCAAGGGGATCTGGTAAAACCCACTTGCTGCATCCAACGTTGTGAAGAACTTTGACCCTGCGAGCCTTGGCATTATTTCCTCCATAGTGGGCAGCACGTATTTCTCACGTTTCACCGCTCGATTCAGCCTCCTGAGGTCAGCGCAGCAGCGAACCTCTTTCTTGTTCGGTTTCAGCACCGGCACCATAGCGGCGCACCATTCTGTGGGCTGAGCCACTTTTTCAATAATGCCCTCATTTTCCATGCGCTGCAGTTCTTTCTTAACCAGTGGTACAAGTGGCAGCGGTATCCGTCTGGCTGTATGCACCGCGTATGGCTGGGCACCCTCCACCAGAGCTATTTTCACTGGGTCTGTTTTCAGCAGTCCACTTGAACCGAAAACTCCACTGACCTCATTCATCCGCTTCACTAGACCCATCTCCACTGCCTCTGGACGACTCAGCAGACAGCTGCCTCTCCCCTTGATCACATACACTGGAAAGGAGTATTGTTTCTCCTTGTAGTTGGTTGTGGCTTGAAACTGTCCTATGCAGCTGATGTTTCCACCTGGGCTTATGAAGCATGTGTCAGGAGGTCCCAGTTTTATGTTTGGCTTCAGCTTTTTAAATGTCCCTTGGTTGATAACAGTAGCGTCAGCCCCCGTGTCAATTTTAAAGGTTATTGGTACATCACTTATTGTTAAACTAACAGTCCAATCTTCCTGACTGCTCTCTTTGCCAACTTCTCCCAGAAAGTACAGCTGTTTAACCTCTTCAGTGACTTCTCTCACCGCTTTAGAGTGACATACACGCTCCCAATGTCCCTTTTTATGACACTTGTTGCACTTACTGTTCGTTGCAGGACACTTCCGCTCATCGGTGTGCTGCGTCTTGCCGCACCTCCCGCATTCGTCTACTTTGTTGGTTGCCGGACTGCCGCCACCATGACGCTGTCCGCCCTTTTTGTTTTGGCGTTCGTCCCGCCATCGGACAACATTGACGTTAGCCAGCAGGGCCTCTGGTTGGTTAGCTTGGAGGCTGAGCTGCTTTGTTATTGCCTCCGCCTGGCGCACTTGTTCAATGACTTTCACCAGAGTAAGGTCCGCTGTGAGCTGGAACTGACGGGAGAGCACCTTGTCTTTTGTGCCCACTACCAGACGATCTCTGATATGTTCATCCCTCTTGTCCCCAAACTCAGTGTTCAGACAGCTCATACAATGTCCGGATGTACATCTCCGCTGTCTCTCCTGGCTGCTGGCTACGTTGATAGAAGCACGCCCTCTCATGTATGATGTTACGGCGGGGAATAAAGTAGCCGTCGAACCTTTTCAGTACGATATCATAGTCCACTTTATCACCCTCCGCCGCGAAGTCAAACGAGCTGAATATCTTTTCAGCCTCGCTGCCCATTGCATAAATCAGCGAACTCACTTGAATCTCCCCGTCGTCTTTATCCAGCTTTGTCGCGAGCCTGAAGCGCGAAAACCGTTGTCTCCACTCCGGCCATTCAACGGGGCAGTCAAACTTGAATTCACTCGGCGGATTAAACTTCGGCATGACCGCTCGTGTTCAGATACACAGACTATTCTGACACCATGTAATGTCCGTAGACGCCTTGTCTTACTGACATAAGAATAATTCAAGAACGAGCCGACTTCGTAGGTTCTTAACTGTGTAGCTTTTACTAGCGTTCATCCGAGTTACAACCTTCATAACATGCGCTTCTCACTTCCTGTATACGTCCCACGCACTGCACGTACACCCGTGAGTAGGTCAAGTTAAACACGTGACCTTTCATTCATTACAGTTGGAGTCATTCAAACTAGTTTAATGTGAGTTATTAGGTGTCTATCAGACAGGGTTGTTTTGGGCCAAGTGCATGGTGTGGCGTATCAGGCGTCACATTGATCTAAGGGAATTCTGAGACTTGATCAACCTCATTATTTTCTGAACCTCGTAACCGAGGTAGCTCCTAAGTTGACTGGAGGACTAGGTCCTTCTTTTCACTTGTGCCAGTAGTCAGTGATGGGCTTTTCCTTTCCTCTTTCTCTTTTTATCCTGCTGTCAGGATGTTGGTGAATTTCAGGAGGGGTGAATGTAACCAGGTTAAAATTAATGTTTTTATTTTATTTTGTTTGAGTATGAAATATCACCAAATCCTGTCTGTGTGCTGTTATTTGTGTTTACTACATTTTATTTTATGTCATTATTTACTTTTATGTGTTTTACAACGACCGTCATATACGTGTACTGTCGCTTTAAGAGAGAGGTCTTATGGGTACACGGAAGACGGAACGCGGGAGAGGCCATTTTTGTTTTGTGGGAGGAGTCTCAAGCAGCAATCGAGCCGAGCCACACGTGTTTCTTACCGTGGGACAGTTTTGCTGGTTGAGGAGAACGTAACCTTGAGTATCCCTGTAAGAAGATACTGCAAGCTGTAGGATAAAATACTTGTTTATCCTTTCTTACATCGGAGTCCCGTGGACGGTTTCTACTTCTAACGCACACGAGTGGAGTCCGGGCAGTGGTTGAACTTCGACCCCCACGTCCGTAAGAAACACCGCTCCCGCTGGAGGACTGGACGGTTGTCGAAGGGTTTGAAACCAAAATAAATGGCAAGGTGGGCCAAATAGAGTCCTGTGTGTCCCCGCTCCTTCCTTGATCATGATGATGATGATGATGATGAGAGACTGAGGGCCCCCCACAACACCTGGGGCCCCACACAACTAGAACACAACGCAGAGCTACTGATGAGAGTGACGGGCATGCAGCAGGCTGACCAGCATAGAACAGCATAGGACTGCCCCCGTTACAATTACTATGGAGGTGGAAACAGTGTATTGGAAGGAACGGGGAAAAGTTAACTGCTCCAGCTGCGCTATCGCTGGTATCCCACAAAGGAACGTAGGGCGAGCCCCGACCGAAGTGACGTCATAGCATAGTGTCCTTGTAAAGACGCCACTTGGGGAGGTCAAGTCGCCCTACAATGCCTAGACTCACAAGTCAGTCTATAACGCTTCGCTCAACTAGAGACTGAGGACGTTGTCCCAGCTTCCGTTGCTAAAACTGCGTGGAAACAAATAGAGTTTTTAAAAAAAGTTCATTGCAGAACCAATCTGTTATGTCTGCACACATCGACAGTGCTGCATTTGATTTGGTGCTGTTCTATTGTGCTGGGTTGTTTGATCGGGTCTGCCTTTGATGCTGTGTCAGTCTAAATAAAGAATGCCACGGAGAGGTTGTGTCGAGCGTCAGCGCTGTGTCCTGACGTGATTTCTAAATACAATATTGGCGACGAGGATGGCTGATATCTCTCTCCCACCACCTGCCCCCTTCCTGGCATTACCTGGCGAGCCTCCGGTACCATGGACTCGCTGGCTACATAGTTTTGAAAATTACATCATCGCCTCAGGGCTCGACGACGTGAGCCAGGCTAGGAAGACGGCTCTGTTGCTACACTGCTTGGGAGCAGAGGGTCATCGTGTGCTCGGGACTCTGGGGAACGTCACAAACTTTGACGAAGCTGTGGGACTTATGAGCACCCATTTCGCTGCTCCACAGAGTGCCCTCCTTCGGCGATTTATATTCCGTCAGCGACACCAACTGCCTGGTGAGTCTGTGCGGCAGTACGTAGCTAATTTGCGAGGGCTAGCTAGCTCATGCAAGTTTGGCGCGCTTCAGGAGGAGATGGTTCGCGACCAGCTAATCGAACACACCAACAACGCAAAGGTGCGTGAGACTCTCCTGCTGGAAAAGACGATCTGCGGCTGTCCAGAGCAATTACCATCGCACTACAGGTTGAGGGAGCAGCTGAGTGTGCTGCTATGCTAAATACACAGCAAGTGGCCACCTCCAGTCAAGCTGCCAACGACTCCTCCCTCTACTCACGGCTGCCCCTCGGGACGCAACCCAGCCAGAGCGAGGCAGGCGCCGACTCCACTGGGGACGTCTTGCAACTGCAACGACGGCGTTCTCGGCCCCGCCCTCAAAAGTCCTATGGTAATTGTGGGTCTCTGTCTCATGTTTAAGGGCTCAGAACTGCCCTGCCCGTGGCCAGACATGCCGTAGCTGCGGTCAGCACAATCACTTTGCCAACGTCTGTCGATCTTCCCCAGCTGGGTCAGAGGGCCACACCCCCCAGTCTTCAACCGCCGTCATACACAAGGTGAGCTCTGGGCCAGTGTCATTCAAATCATGCACAGTCAACATTAATGATGTGTGCATCCCCCTGCTGTTAGACACCGGTGCAGGTGTGTCTCTCCTGAATGTTGATACCTACAGTCAATTTTTCGGTTCACTGCCACTGTCCGCACCCTCAGCTGTCCTCTGTGGGTATGGTGACTCCAAAATCGATCTGGTTGGCTCTCTCCAAGTGACTGTCCGCTATGGAACCAAGCTGGTGCCCAATGCAGTTTTTCATGTGGCACGCCGTGGGGCCAACCTGATGGGCCTGGACCTGTTCTCCGCTCTGGGGTTCTCCCTCTTAGACACAAGGGGGGTAGCAATCCTGACTGTTGCCACACCTTGGCAGCAGAAGTGGCCATCGCTGTTTATGGGGCTGGGCTGCCTCTCCGCCTTCGCCCATCAACCTCTCCTCAACCCTGCTGTGAAATCTGTCATCCAACCACTGCACCGCATCCTGTTGGCTCTCCGTGATGGGGTCTCCGCCGAGCTGCAACAACTGCTGGAAGCTGGCATCATTGAACCGGTGGACGCGTCACCTTGGGTCTCAAACCTCGTGGTGGCTAAGAAGAAGTCGGGGGGCCTGTGTGTCTGCGTCGATCTACGTGCAGTAAATAAGGCAGTAGTCCCTGATAAGTATCCACTGCCCACCTCAGAAGAACTCACTGCTCAGTTCTATGGCTCTGAGGTGTTCTCCAAGCTCGACCTCAGACAGGGGTACTTACAGGCGCCCCTCCACCCCAGCAGCCGAAACCTCACAGCCTTTGTGACACATGCAGGAGTGTTTCGCTACAGCAGGATGCCTTTCGGTCTCAGCTCCGCCCCTAGCTGCTTCCAGAAAATCATGGTCTCCGTGCTGGCTGGCATACTGGGCGTGGCCATTTATCTGGACGATATAGTGGTACACGGGCCCACCAGTGAAATCCACGACAAGCGCCTCAACATGGTCTTCACAGCCCTGTCCAAGCAGAAGCTAACTCTCAATGCTGAGAAATGTGTCCTCTCTGTGCCAGCCATCGAGTTCGTGGGGTTCCAGCTGTCAGCGAGCGGTGTAACTCCACTACAATCCAACGTGGACGCCATTCAGGCCATCCCTGAGCCCAGCTCGGCCGCCCAGGTCGCCTCCTTCCTGGGTATGACAAGTTACTAGCTGAGGTTTCTTCCCCAGTACTCTGCGACCACAGCCCCCCTGCGCCAGCTGCTGTGTAAGGACGAGCCATGGGTGTGGTCAAAGGCATGCAGTGACGCTGTGCGTGATCTCAAGACTCAACTGACTTCACCACCAGTGTTGGCTCACTTCGACATCTCCAGCTCCACCTTTGTGACCTGTGACGCATCAGCCACAGCGATAGGGGCTGTGCTGTCTCAAACCCAGAACGGTGTGGAGAAGCCCATCGCCTTCGCCTCCCGTGCCCTCAACCTGACTGAGCAGCGGTACTCCGTGGGTGAGCGTGAGGCGTTAGCCTGTATCTGGGCTTGTGAAAGGTGGCACCTCTACCTCTATGGCCGCTCCTTCACCCTCAGGACAGATCACCAGGCCCTGACAGCACTGCTGTCCACATCTGGGGCAGGCCACAAACCCCTGAGGCTGCACCGCTGGTCTGACCGCCTCCGCCAGTACAACTTCAGCCTGCAGTTCACCCCAGGCAGAGACAATGTTGTCGCCGACCTGCTCTCTCTCTCTGTCTCCACCCCAGCTCCACAGACGGACACTGACTGTGTGGAAAAGGACATTGTCCAAATGCTACACACACCCCTCCAGGCCACTGTCTCTCTGCAGGAGCTGAGGGCAGCCGCCGAACAGGACCCTGTCCTCTCCCAGCTCCGCACCTACATCCAGAACGGCTGGCCTCACAAGGTCCCAGAGGAGCTGGCTGCATTTGCCTGAGTCAGACAGGAGCTCTCCTGCTGGAACGACACCTGCGTGGCACGTGGGTTTTGCACAGTGGTCCCAGCTGCTCTCCGTGCACGTGTTTTGAATACGGTGCATGAAGGCCACCTGGGCATTGTGAAACTGAAACAGCGCTGCTGAGACCTGGTGTGGTGGCCAGGGATAGACAGAGATATTGAGGCTCTGGTGAAGGACTGTTCTGCCTGCCTTGTGAGTGGCAAGACTGGCCACCAGGCTCCCCCACCCCTGCAACCTCTCGCCTGGCCCTCTCAGCCCTGGGAACACCTGCAGTCGGACATTTGTGGTGAGATCCATGGAGTTCCCCACCACCAACACTTCATGGCGGTCGCCTACGATCTACACTCAAAATGGCCTGAACTCACCACTTCCGGTACAGTGACCTCACAGATCATCATCGACTTCCTGGACTCTCTTTTCTCTTGCTGGGGCCTCCCGAAGACCATCACCACTGACAACGGCGCTCAGCTGGTCTCTGCTGAGTTCACTGCTTATCTCGAAAGCAAGGGCATCCGTCATATATGCACTGCGTACTACCACCCCCAGGCCAATGGCGGTGTTGAACGTTTTCACCAGTCACTGAAGAACGGCCTCAGAGCACACATGGCCCAAGGGTGCTCTTTCACGCAGGCCATCCGTCACACTCTGCTGCACTATCGGGCCACACAGCACTCGACCACAGGCGTCTCCCCAGCCTCTCTCATGCTAGGCCGGGAACTGTGCATGCCCCTTGACAGGCTCCGCCCCTCCACACCTCAGGCACCTCCCTCTGGGGTCAGAGCCTCAGTCGCTCGTCAGCAGACGCGGATGAAGCAACGGTTTGACCAGTCAAAACGAACCAGGGTGCCAGACATCAATGTGTCAGACTGGGTCAGGATCCGCAGGCCCCACAGGGACAATAAAATGGCCTCATACTGGTCCTCTCCTTTCCAAGTCACCCGTCAGCTGGGCCCAGCCACTTACCGCCTCAATGATGGCACTCGGTGGCACTCCAGTCGTCTACGGAAGGTGTCAGCTCCGCCACACACAGCTGGTGACACAACCTTAGCCATTCCCTCAGCATGGTGAGACGCCCCGGGCTTTCATGCAGCTCCTACACGGGCCCCAGACATTCCTGGGCCTCAGCTTCCCCTGCCTTCTCCCTCCCCACCTCGGCCTGCCCAGCCTCAGGCCGCCCCGCGACCTGTTCGCACACGTTTACGCCCTGGCCACCTAGAGGACTTTGTGTCAACCTTTCATGTTTGAAATCCTGCCGGGGGTGGGGGGGGGATGTTATGTCTGCACACATCGACAGTGCTGCATTTGATTTGGTGCTGTTCTATTGTGCTGGGATCGATTGGTGATGCCTGCGGGCTCTGGGTTGTTTGATCGGGTCTGCCTTTGATGCTGTGTCAGTCTAAATAAAGAATGCCACGGAGAGGTTGTGTCGCGCGACAGCGCTGTGTCCTGACGTGATTTCTAAATACAATACAATCCAAAGTCTTTAGGGCGGGGCCGTCACATTGGGGCGGTGACATGCAAAAGTCGTGCGCTTGCAAACACTGTCGCACCAGCCAGCAACACTTGCGTCATAGGATGGCTCATGTGCGGTCACTGAAGAAAACTAGACAAACAATATACAGTCAGCGAGCTAACATTAATTATGGTTTCAAACTCACCATTGCACTACAGTGTGTACTTCGTCGACAGCTACTCCAATCAGCCAATCCCGAAATAACGGTGTTTGTAGAAGCCGTCTCCACTTTGCTTGGCCAACAAAAGTTTCTGATGTGCCAAACACAAGGGCACACCGGTCATCGATGTCCTCGCTTTGTCCCGCGTATGCGACAGGAATGCCTTTTGCTTTCAAAAACTGCACCTGCTCCTCCATTATCGACAGCAAAGGGCATATGACCAGCACCATAGATTTCTGTCCCTGTGCGGAGAACAAGTCGCAGACAGTTGGCCAGGCTTGATAGATCAAGCTTTTCCCGTAACCAGTTGGTAAGCAAGCAAACACGTCTTTCTTGTCCTGGGTTAAAAGTTTTAAACAAAGCCGATGTAAATCCTTAATTGCACCAATCTTGCGGCCCGGCGCTTGCCAGACCCGGTACAACAGTCCATCACGCCGGGCCAAGGTGGCCCACTGGGAAAAGTAGGCCTTGGTCTCCACCGACATGGCAGAGACAGCTTGCCAGTGGGGGCGTGCCTTGGCGTCGACCCACTGTCCCACCCTGGCCAGGGTGGGATCACTATCCTGCGCTGTTTGCCACTCCTGCTTGTCCATTGCCATCAGCCACGCCTCCTCTGGCTCAACCTGCCGCGTGGTGGACACTTGGAGGATTGCTCTGTCTCGCTCCTCTTGGCGCTCACAATGTCTACAATCCTTGCAGGGACGATGGGAGAGGGCATCTGCATTGCTGTGCAGGCGCCCAGCTCGGTGCTGGGTCTCGAAGTCGTAGCTCTGCAGCTCCTCAATCCACCTAGCCATCTGGCCTTCGGGCTCCTTAAAGCTGAGCAGCCAGATCAGGGCCGCATAATCCGTCCGCAGGAGAAAGGTCTGGCCATAGAGATAGGGGCGAAAATGATTGAACGCCGCGACCACCGCCAGGAGCTTGCGTCGTGTAACGCAGTAATTGCATTCAGGGCGGCTCAAGACACGACTGTAGTAAGCCACCACTCTCTCTCCCCCAGCGACTTCCTGAGACAGGACGGCCCCCAGCCCCACATTGCTGGCGTCTGTGTCCACGATGAAGCGGCACTTAGGATCAGGAAGGGCCAGGATGGGTGCAGTGATCAAGGCAGTGCGGAGCCGGGCAAAGGCGGCTGCACAGTTGTCATCCCAGTGGAACTCCCGTCCCTTCTCGGTGAGACGGTGTAGGGGACTGGCAATGGAGGCAAAATTGCGGACAAAACGTCGGTAGTAAGTGACGAGCCCCGTGAAGCTGCGCACCTTGCTGACGTTTCGCGGAACTGGCCATTTCTCGACCGCCTCCACCTTAGTAGAATCAGGGGCCACGCCCTCTGCCCCCACCACATGGCCCAAAAACTTGGTCTCACGTCGAAGGAGGTTGCATTTCTTGGGGTGCAGGTGCAGACCCGCCCCCCGAATGGCTTGGAAGACCTGACAGAGGTTCTCTAGGGCCAGCTCGAAGTCAGCGGCATGAACCAGAAGGTCATCAAGGTAAACCACGCACCGGTTGCGGGGAATGTGAGCCAGCACCCTCTCCATTAGTCTCTCGAACGTGGCGGGGGCATTGCAGAGACCAAAGGGCATCACACGAAACTGCCAGAGTCCCTGACCGATGGTGAAGGCCGTCTTGGGTCTGGCTTCTGGTGCCAGCTCCACCTGCCAGTAACCGCTCCGTAGGTCAAGTGAGCTGAACCACTGTGACCCTGCGATGTGGTCCAGAGCGTCATCAATGCGGGGCAAGGGGTAGGAGTCCTTGCGAGTTGCATTGTTCAGCCGACGAAAGTCCACACAGAACCTCCAGGTGTCATCTTTCTTTTTGACCAGGATGGCAGGGGCGGCCCAAGGGCTATTAGATGGCTCTATCACCCCGGCCGCAGCCATCTCTAGAATCATCCGCTCTGCAGCTTCACGCTTGGCAAGCGCTAACCAGTAGGGTTGCAGTCTAATGGGTGGGGTTGTACCAGTGTCGATTGTGTGCTGCACCAGGTTGGTCTGGGTGCACTCCTCTTCACGTGCAGCGAAAATCTCAGCGAACTGTTGGAGCAGGTCTTTCAGCTGTTGACTCTGCTGAAGGTCCAGCCCTTCACTGCTCCGCTGATACAGATCCTGGATGGCGGCAACAGTGTCCGGTGAGGGTGTCTGAGGGATGGTAGCCTCAATGAGGGTCGTCGTCATTGTTGGTGGGCTGGGCAGTGTTGTCATCCCCTTGGTTGGCAGTGGAGGTGGGGGCGGCGGCGGCGGCATGGTGACAGGTGGAGTTGGCTGGATGTGGATACGTCCCACCTTCCTCTCTGGACGGCGCCGGAGGGCCAGGGTCTCTGTGCCAAGGTGAATGGCATTACTCGACACATCGACCAGAGCCCCCCAGCGAGTCAGCAAATCTAGCCCGATGATGCAAGGGTCTTGTATTTCAGCCAACATAAAACTCATGGGTGGCTGCCACTTTCCCTGCCTGCACCTGCAGTGCTCTCTTCCCCAGCATGCTGGTTAGTTCCCCAGTCACAGTTCTGATTTTACAGGTGGTGGGCCTCCACTCTGTCTCTGGCAGCACCCCTGGACGCACAATGGAGATGGTGGACCCTGTGTCCACAAGGGCCCAGCAGCGGTGTCCACCAATTGAGCAACAAAGATAGAGACCGTGTGCGTGGCCCACTCTGCTGATCTGGGAAGAGTTCTTAATGGGGGATATGGTCGGTTGGCTGGGTAGCAGTCTCCCCGCGGTGCCACCCCATTCTAGTTTTTCCGACTGGGGAGTGCTACGGCGTCGTGGTGCAGGGGCAGGGCAGTCACGGGCCTTATGCCCCGCTTCTCCACAGCGGTAGCATGGATCACGAGGCGACCAAGGTCTGAAGGGTGGTTGGCGTCGTCCTGGTTGCTTTCGGCGTGGTGACGGACAAGCCTGGCAGACGACCCCTCTTTCGATGTCTCCTTCATCTGCGTGGACCTCAGCCTGACGCACTCGGGGTCTTGGTTGGTTGTGTGGGGCCATCACAGCCTCCACCCTCTCTGCCTCTTCCAATGCAGTCTTGAAGGCTGTAGGTGCCGTGATGCGGAGGTGCTCCTTCAACCTCTCTGGGGTGAGCCCCTGGATGAAGGCACTCAGGGCTAACTCGTCACGAGCCGCTGGATCAAAGGTGGGGTAGCCACGATGTGCAAAGAAGTGCACGTCTGCTGCATAGGTTCCCAGGGTCTCGCCCTCTTGGCGGCGCCGGCGGGCCAGTCGGTCTCGCATGCTGTCAGTAGAGACCCGTTGACCAAAGCGTCGGTCTAAAGCAGCGGCCAGTGTCTCGTAATCCTGCTGTTCTGACGGCATAAGGTCAAGCAATACCTGCAGCGCATTCCCTTCGAGCGCCAGGGCAACATGAGCAGCAGTGTCTTGGGTGCTCCACTGGTTGTGACTTGCTACCAGTTTCACTTGAGCTAGGTATGGCTCCAGGGCTGTGATGCCCGCATACCGTGGTAGCTTGAAGATGCTTGGGGATGGCAGCATCACATTAGCAGGGGGTGCTGGGGTTGTAGTGACGTTGGTCAGCGAAGTGGTGACGGTGACGTAATGGCGGCGGCCGGCGGCGACATGGCGGCTGTTGATAGTGGATGGGCCGTGGCCGGCACCGGCGATGAGACGGCGGTGGAGACGGCGGCGGCTGGCGGCGGCATGGCGGCTGTTGATAGTGGATGGGCTGTGGCCGGCACCGGCGATGAGACGGCGGTGGAGACGGCGGCGGCTGGCGATGACATTGCGGCGGCCGGCGGCGGCATGACGGCTGTTGAAATCAGAGTAGGCCGCGACTTCTCGGCGGCAGTTGCCGCCTCCGAATCGCTGAACCGGCCGGCCGTGTCGGGTCCTGAAGGATTGGGGGCGCTGGCTCCGTCCGCCCTTCATCCACGGGACATTTTTTTCCGAGCGGCGATGCTCTCTCCCTGGGAAAGGTCTTTTTCCAGACACTCGATGAAGTTCTCAATTTGCCGGAGTTCTACATCGAAGCTTATTCTTGACGTTGCCATGTTCGATTTATGGGCGTTGGCTGTAATCCCACTTCTGACACCAGTGTGGTGAACGTAGAAGCAACGACAAAGGTAACTTTGCAGCCTCTTTATTGAACTCACACAGAAACAAGAATTTACCGAAATGTGACACAATACATGGGGCTCATCAACTCGAACAACAAAGTTGTTCAGGGTTTCAGTTACAAGGTTACACAACACAACAGAATGACAACTGCAATTACACCACAACAAATAGTAATCACATAAACACATAAAACCACATAAAACACTTACAAAACATTTAATAACAACTGACAATCTGCACGCAGTGCCTGATGGGTAAATTCTGATGTGGTAGCAACTTCGCTACACTATTTTAGACTTGTATGCAGTTGCGTTGCAGCAGAAATCTCATGGATTGTTGTTTTATTTGTGAATTCAGGTACGTGGTTTATGTATAATGTAAATGTGCAAGAACTTGCTTATGAATATTGCAAGAGTCAAGCATTTCTGTGTTAAAACTATACGATCACTCAGTGCGCTATGCCAGTGCTGTCTGTCCTTTTGTTTGGTTTGTTTTGTACTTTTGTTTACACGAAGATTAATGAGTTGTGCATTTTGATTTCCATGTAAGTTTAGTATGCTATGCAACGCATGAGGTTAGCCAGGAGAAACATTGTTTGCCAGCTCATGCACGAGAGAGCTAGACCATTTCCGCTGGAGACTTGTATGCAGTCGCGTTGCAGCAGAAATCTCATGGATTGTTGTTTTATTTGTGAATGCAGGCAATAAAAGCCACTGTTAGGAACCCCTGGTCTGAATCTCTATCACGAACACCTGCACAAGTGAGGGTCGTTACATATATCTCCAGTTTCTGTCACTACGGTGGTGGATGGGAGACAGCATAATTTCCGGTAAGGCGTGTCCTTGACAAAATGTAAGGGGCGTAGCAGTAGGCGTAGGCTTGTTCGCGGCCGTTCTCGCCGCCGTTCTAGCAATTAGCTTGTATTTAGAAATCCCCAGAGGATTGGTAGGCAGAGATCTCCGATTGTCTTGTATCGCGAGACTACACAATGCTCGATAGAGCTATAATAAGGGCAATGAACATGGAAAACAGCCAGTTTTGCCCACCCAGTCAGCCGAGCCTGGTTTGTGGCCCCTATGAAAATGCCAATGAACGGTTTGTGGGGGGAAATCTTACAGAGAATCAGAAAATGATGACACCCCCCCCCAAATACAACTTCACACCAGTGATCCAGAGAAACAGAACCACGGTTGCCCAGTACTGTGATGATATGCCACAGTTGTCTCTCCCAGGGGGGGGGGGAGCCACACCCCCAACCAGGCCTACCAAAGAGGAGGAGTTCTCTGCTATGGTGCATGCTGTTGGAGAGGTCTTAGCTACAAGAAGTGGGGGGCCCAGGAGGACCAGACAGTGACTGGTTTGCAGGGTGTGTGGGAGTGTTGAGCATCTGGCCAGGAACTGTGATAAGAGAAAGGGGCCTAGGTTCCCAGAACGGGGACATTTCACCACAAAGGATCAGGGGGAATATTAGGGACCAAGCATAGGCGGCAGAACTTGGTCCAAACTGAAGATACCCCACAGAGGAACAATAAAGAGAATACCACCAATTACCACCAGACACCTAATGGGGGGTGACAAATAACACAAGAGGAGAGTGTGAGTGCTGATGGACACAGGAGTAGAGGAGGGAGTGGAGACAATGATCAAGGCATAAGCACAGTGAAAAAGAAAATAAATACAGGAACAGAGGGTCGGGGGCACCAAAACCCTAACCATATCTACATAGACTGCCAGGTGAATGACATAGTCTGTAGACGGCTGATTGACACAGGAGCTTTTGTCATGGTTGTCAATGGAAATGTGCTGGACATGGCGCACTCAGATGAAACATTGTCAAGGAATGTTCTGCACGGCCAGTGGAGAGGTCGGCGCCAGCCAGAGGAAGCTAGTTTTGAAAATCCAGATCGGAGATGTGGAGGTAGAACAGGAGGCCTGGGTAGCCCCCATACAAGATGACCTGATACTGGGGCTGGACTTCCTTCGGTCCACAAAAAGTCATCTGGATCTCGAAACTGACCTTCTTGTATTGGGTCTGGGGGTACAGACTTTCCAAATCGCTGTGATTTGTCAGACACCTCAGATAGGAGTGTTAGATCCCCCAGTGGAGGTCCCTGTAGCCCTTCTTCCAGAGGCCCTAGTGACCATGTGTAATCGGGCTAGTGAGCGTCTCACGATCTCGCAACCAGTGATGGTGCAGCAGTTAGTGGTGGCGTTCATGGACATATTCTCCAAAAGCCCCAATGATATTGGCTGCACTTCAGTTGTCCAGCACCAAATAGACACGGGCAAAGCCCACCGATCTGCCAAGCCCTGTATCGCCTGCCCATCCACACAAAAAAAACAGAGGCAGAACAGGAGCTGCAGAGGATGAGAGAGGCTGGCATCGTCGTACCATCCAAGAACCCGTGGGGATCGCCAGCCATTCCTCTCCAAAGAAAGATGGGTCGACCCGGTTCTGTGTGGACCTTTGCAAGTTGAACGAGGTCACCATAAAGGATGCACACCCCATACCCCGCATTGATGATGCCCTGGACAACCTGGCCGGGTTGTGTTGGTTCTCTACGCTTGACCTGAGAAGTGGGTACTGGCAGGTACAGTTAGACAATGAATCGAGGGAGAAGACAGCCATCTCCTTAGGACAGGGGCTCTGGGAATTCACAGTAATGGCCTTCGGCATCTTTAATGCCCCCGCGACCTTCGAGAGGTTGATGGAGATGATACTTGAGGGTCTAACTGCATCTGCCTGCGTAGTCTACTTGGATGACTTGTTGATCCACGCCTCCACCTTTGAACAGGAACTTGCAAACTTGAGAGATGTTCTAGGTAGACTGCGGCAGGCAAACCTAAAGCTCCACCCTCAGAAGTGTCAGCTTTTCCTGTGTCAAACCCTATTCTTGGGGCACATCGTCAGTGGCGCCGGAATAGCCACCAACCCAGAGAAAGTCAAGGTGGTGGCAGAGGGGCCTCAGCCAGTGAATCTCCTCCAGTTGAAGAGCTTCTTGGGCCTGGCGAACTATTACCGACATTTTGCAAGGAGTTACGCAGACATTGCCAGCCCCTTACAAAGGGCGGAGATGGTGAAGCCGTTCCAGTGGACAGATGAGTGCGATCGGGCACTCGTGGCACTAAAGGAGGCCTTGGTCACCTCCCCAGTCTTAGCCTACCCCTTACCAGACTGTCCCTTCATAGTGGATATGGATGCCAGCAAAAAAAGTGGTAGAGGCAGTACTCTCACAGGTGACAGGGGGTGGGGATTGGGTGGTGGCCTTCGACAGTCAAGCCCATAACCAGTCGGAGTGAAATTACTGTTTGATGAGGTGTGAACTGTTAGCAGTAGTGAAGGCTACGGAACATTTCCACCCCTACCTGTACGGCCAGGCATTCACAGTCAGGACAGACCATGCCTCCCTACAGTGGTTGACCAACTTCAAACACCCTGAGGGTCAGCTCACCCAGTGACTGAAACAGCTCAGCCAATATCAGTTCCAGATCCAGCACAGAGTTGGGAGGCTTCATGGAAATGCAAATGCCCTTTCCAACCGCCCATATCTCGAGAGCAACTGCCGACACTGCGAGAGATGGGAACAGAGACAGGAAGAATGCAGGAAGAGATGCAGGAAGAGAGGCAGGGAGAGAGAAAGGGAAAGAGACAGGAAGAGATGCCAGAAAAGAGAGAGGGAAAGAGACAGGAAGAGTATCACTTACTGCGAGCTGTGGAAGGGGTTCCTGTGGGTTGAGAGAGTTTAATGCTGCAAATGGCAGTCATCCAGTGGAGGCAGGGTGATGTGGCAACTGATAGCACCAAAAGCCCTCAGACAGGAGATACTCAGGCTAGCTCACGACCTACCCACCGCAGGGCACTTTGGAGCCAACAAAACCCTGGCACGCGTAAAACAGAGGTTCTTCTGGATTAGGCTGCACAATGATGTAGACAGCTGGTGCCGGAGATGTGATGCATGTGCCGCCAGAAAGGGCCCATCATGTCACCCCCGGGCCGAGATGCAGCAATATAATGTGGGAGACCGGATGGAAAGAGTGGCCATCCACATTCTTGGCCCCCTGCCTCTCTGAGAAAAGGGGAACCAGTATATCTTGGTTGCCATGGGTTACTGCTCAAAGTGGCCGGGGAGCTACGCCATTCCAAATCAGGAAGCAACCACAGTAGCCGAAGTCTTGGTCAATGGGTTCTTCACAAGGTTTGGTATACCTGACGAAATCCACAGTCACCAGGTTCGCAATTTCGAGAGTCTTCAAAAAGGTGTACCGTCTCCTACACAGCAAGAAGACACGCACAATGGCTTTGAACCTCCAAAGTGACAGGATGGTAGAGCGATACAACCGAACCCTCCTGGTTCAACTGTCGCACTTCGTCCAGAAGCACAAGTGCAACTGGGATGATTACTTACAGTTGCTGATGATGGCTTATCGAAGTGCTGTGCACCAGAGCACAGGGTGCACTCCAGCGTCGATTATGTTCGGCCAAGAACTGCACACTCTGGTGGAGCTCCTGTTTGGACGCTCTCTGGGAGAAGAGCTGGGAGAAGCAGGGCCCGAGTATGTACAGCACATGCAGGAGCAGATGGAGAGAGTTCACGAGTTTACTCAAAACCACATCCGAGGAGAATCCAAAAGACAGAACGATACTCGCGCTCATGGAGAGCTGTATCAGCCACTCTACTGTTTCCCGCTGTTCCTAAACTAAACTAGCTAGCGTTAACTTTTTTCGCCCCAACTATTGCTCTTTCTGCAGTCTGCTCTGTCAGCAGTCAGTGCGCGTCGAAGTTCCGCAATGTCTATTGGCCGACGCAACAACCAATCACGTCTACTTCCGTGCCTACACCCCATTAGATCTAGCGTCAACCTTTCCAATTTCACTCTCCGACTCCGACGCCATTTCCTCCTTCCAGGAACGCGGCCCACCATCTACCATTGTAACATGCGACAGATGTAAGATGTGCTATTTTACAATGCTGTGATTGCAACTATTCCCCAGTCCTTTGTGAATAGTATACATGGCCATTGTAACTTGTCACGACAATCTGCATATGAAACCGATCGTTGTTTTCGGTCGTTATGCCACTGTATTTTTTATGTAAACTACTAATAAGACACGTTAGCACCTAACTAACGAGTCTGACCCTTTAGCCGAGCGGTTAGTGATGTCGCCTTGTGGTGCAGTACATCTCGTATCGAATCCGGCACCGGGCAAGAACATAACCGGTTACACGAACCTTTAGCCGAGCGGTTAGTGATGTCGCCTTGTGGTGCAGTACACCCCGTATCGAATCCCGCACCAGGCAAGAAAATAAGCGGGGCAACACTTTAGTATGGGGAACATAAAAAAACTTAATTACTAGTGAATTAGTAATGATCAAGATGTCACTTTAGTATGGGGAACATATTCTAAGTAACAAGAACTTAATTTACAGTAATTTAACACTATTAACACTTGTAGTTTTGTGTTTTGTTATGTAAGAACATAAGACCATATTCATTAAGTGTTAGTAAGGGAGAATAATCTTGTGGTACTACCACCTTATAAAGTCCATACTAAGCAAAGCATATTGAGATGGTACTACTAATAAGCAATAATTCTGAGGTTATAGAGGGAAAACTCATAGTTAATGGCTTACTGGTTGTATAATAAGGCCATGCAGAATAAGGCATTAATGAGTACGTAATAATGACCAATTAAGAGCCAATATGTTGCTAATTTGCAGCTAATAAGCACCTAATTAATGGTGACTACGTTCCCCATACTAAAGTGTTACCATAACCGGTTACATTTATAAGGGTGGGGATACCTGCAGTCAGTTGAGACTGAAGAGATCACGTGTGATCAAACGTTTCTCAATAAACGTTGTGTGCAGATGAACTGATTCAACTTTCAATGATCGATGTTATTAACTTTGCATTTTTTGTTATGTAGTTGTAACCCTGTGGTTAAATTATAGGCCTTAGATATATTATATTGCACTATTAGATAAGAGTTTGGCCTATGTTTGTTATTTGTTTACCTTTTGAATATGAATATATTATATTGTTGATATTGTTCTGCAAAACAGTTGTTTACCAATGTGAAATGCATTTACTTTTATATTGAAAAGTTACCATTGTTGTGATTGGTTGGCTGTGGAGAGAATACTTTACCTTGAATGTGATTGGTTGAGAGGGCAGCGGGGAACGTCAGCGCGAGCAGACTGAACTGGGAGAGAAAGTAGGTCACTCGTCCCTTGTGTGAGCAAAACGGAGCAGTTTGATGTCGAGTTGTTATATGCTATTTTGCGGGGAGAGAAATGTAATTGAAGTTTAGTGAAGTTATGTGTGCGGGTGTCTGACCGAGACCCATCCCGGGAATCTGTTTGTGTGGACTGGGGAGACAAACTGACTATTCGTCAGTCCCATATGTGGACCCAGCGACGTTACGGAGCGAGCTAGCCAGTCGGTGTTCGTTGCTAGCACAGCAAGACGCGCGAATGGACTGGACGCGGTAAGGGGCTTGCCCCACAGTGAGTCGGGCCGTTTTCTAGTTTAGCGAAGTAACGTTATCAGTTACAGTGTAGTGGTGTGTTCATGCGACCATCGAGGAACGCAGAAGGAGTCGTCTGTTGCCGTGTTGTGCTGCCGAGGCGAGCGCACGGTTCGACCGTGAGATGGTGCTAACGGCTAACTAGCCAGTTAGCTAGGAGGGCTGCCGGCCTGACGTTCGCTGCTGCCCTGAGACGAAGAGGAGCATTCATTGTGAGTACAAGCTGGATGTGTGGGCTTCCAAGGGGAGCGAAGAGGGCTGTTTAGGGTCCCAACGTACCCGATAAAGAAACAGGCCTGCAACTGGGGGTTGACTTTCTTTTATTTTTATTGCCGGCTTAGTTATTGGGTTGTTGAGCTGTATGTTAATGTGTTGGTCTGATTCATTTGTGCGTATATGAATGCATATGCTTGTTAGCCATTGAGGCTTATTACTTTCATTCATTCTAATAATTATTACTCATAATACATTTGTATATATAATTCTATGTACCTGTGTGAGCGTGGATTATTCATGCGTGTTTATTCCTGTGGTGTCTAGGCTATGGTAAGTGACATGTTGAGACAACCTTAAAGGGCTAGTCCACCTTTTAACTGGACGTAACCTAGTGACACCCAGAGATGTCTAGACCATGTTAGATTGCCTTAAAGGGGTCATATGCCATATTTAAGCGCCTTAAAGAGGTAGTCAACTTTTTAGTTGGAGTTACCATATGACACTGTAAGACATTTAGAGCCTTTAGAACATACTTTAAACACATAAGAAGCGAAGTTAACATACTTCAATAGTTTATTGGATACCGAGTTGTATAGAAAACTCAGGAGCGTTGTCCTTGACAGTTAAAAGGGATAGATAGCGCTACATAGTCAAAGGCCTTAGTTAGTAGTTGCTTGATAGAATTGTCAGCTCGTTACACCCCATTTCCATCGTTGCCTCCAACCGATTTCAGTGGGGGAGGGGGATTCGATTTTCTCTAACCAATCACTAGAGACCAACGTATCTGCCTGAATCCAATGTCTTTTTAAGCCGACACTGATGCGTAGCCATGTCAACATACTGGTTTTACTGGGGTTTCAAGAGCGGAGCGAAGTAAAAACAGACTATAGCTAACGCTTGACAACGGCGTAAGACACCAACCCCCCCGGCGTTGATTGGATAATCGCTTTTTCAACTGAGAAACTGCTGTTTCGTGTCATGATGCCAGAACAGAAGAAGCAGTCAACTCGGTGGAGTGGGTGGATTCAAGGGCCTGGACCCAGGCAAAGGTCTTAGTCATTCATATCAATAACAGAGTCCCCAAAGTCCTACTGAAAACTGAAGAAAACTGCAGGTGAATGTATGTCCTAGTGAATATGCTGCTGGCGTTAAGTATTTGTATGTGCGCTGTAAATCTTGTTAAATTCAGTTGTGCTGTTGGCTGCAAGTCAGTGTACCTGCCTTGCCGGGGTTTTTTTTACACATCTGTGCCCAGGGGTCCATTGTCTCATAGTCCGCCTATGTTTGGCAACAGATAGCTTGCTACTACAATGTCCATAGCCAAAACCCAGGTTCATCCATGTTATTGTTGTTTTTCTGGGGGTTGGTTAACACAACAGGACTGGCAACCCATTCATTTTGAATTAATCTCTGTGATCTGGAGTGGCCAAACCAATGCAGGTATCACTTTAGGTGACAGTGAGTTAAACAAAAACGACTCCATCTTTAATTTTAATACATACAGTTAATTTCACAGATTTGAAATCCCATTCCTTGACTTTGATTTAAAATTCCACTTTATTTGAGAGTTTCTTGTTAATTTTAAACAGAGTTGAATTTCACACATTCTCCACACCGATCTGAAATCATCACTACCCTGTGGAATTTTTCTGTCACGTATCTCCGGCTACAGATAACAAAGGTCACAATGAAAGGGAAATGGAAAACTGACCATTCACAATCATAAGTCACCCCATAATTTCAATCAAACTTTTGGACGTAACCATCCTCATCAGCCCAAACCTGTTTGACATGTTCAGGTTAATAACTTTAACAAGGAAGTGAACACAAACTTGGGGCAGTGTCATTATAGTTTACATTTACATTTACTCATTTGGCAGATAACTTGAGTTTAAAAAAACAAATAAAACCTTTCATGGTTATGTCATTGACAAGTTAACTAAGTATAATTTTTTTCTGGATGAGGCTTTACAAGTCTAGGCTAAAAGTCTTACTGAGATAGTTAATACAGATACTTCTAATTATAATAAAAGTGAGGACATGAGCCAGCAACAGAGTATTGTGGATCCTTTAGCAAGGGGCAGATGTTGAATGACATGTCAATGGGTGGTTTTACGTAGGCTTGGCACCGTGTTAGACATTTACAGTATTTGCTAAATGTAAATACAAAACATATCTTATTTGCAAAACAGCTGGATCTTGCCTGCAAATAATCCCAGAGTCAAAGTCAGCCAAAATTATTAGTTTATTTGGACCCTAAAAGGCAGAATTTCAGCAGACCACACCAATTGTTTTAAGGCTTAAATTACAGTTTCACTAACCTCTTTTTTCTACAGGCACGCAGACCAAATAATCTCTCATTGTGACAATCATTGTTCTATATCGGTCTGTCTGACCATCGGTCTGTCTGTCCATCTGTCTGTATGACTGTCTGTCTGTCCGTCTGTGTTTGTATGTAGACATTCCTACAAAAGTCTCCAAAAAAAGATGCTAATTTCTGTTTTGTTATTTTGGACAAGGATGCCTGTTAAGTCGACTTCAGCATTAACAAACTCCAGTTGCCATATTGAAAACCATCATTTTGATGAACCCTTTTGACAGACATTAGCTGCACTTTCGAACATTATCGAAGGCACGGAGCGCTTTAATGTAACACAACCAGATGTTTAATGTATATTACATCATCTGAAATGGTCCAAGCAGGAATGCTGCTGCAAATGTCCTAGCTCAATAAACAAACATCATGCCATTCCTGTTGTTTTCCTCTCTTTGTTCATTTAGTCTCACTTCAGATTCTTGAATTTGCATACAGACCCAACCTACATTGGTCAGATAGCTTGATAATGTTCATCCGTCCCCTGAAATGTAATTCAGTTTTGTACGACACATCACAGTAACAGCTTTCTCCCATAATAATTGCTCTTATCTTGAAGGAACTTTTTCATAAAACCACTTTTGAGAGTTGCTATGTTGACAATCCTATAAACTTGCACCTGACAGCCAAGATCATTTTAGAATCCTTG
Organism: Lampris incognitus; assembly: GCF_029633865.1. Taxonomy (NCBI): domain Eukaryota; kingdom Metazoa; phylum Chordata; class Actinopteri; order Lampriformes; family Lampridae; genus Lampris; species Lampris incognitus. The sequence goes on along the minus strand of NC_079220.1, from coordinate 17,746,003 downwards.
CTTTGTAAACTGGAATTACCAATAAGGAAATAAGGGCCTTCAACAGAGGGCGACATATCACATTTACAGATAGTGTTTGAATAGGTTGAAACGTCAACATTTGGCTGATGCTATTTTTATGAGCTGGGTAGCCAGAGCTTGTCCCTCAGCTCCACAGAGAATTCATCATACAGTAAACTGACCCCGTGATCCCACGTGCCTATAATTTAAAATCAACTCCCACTAAGCACAAGTTATATTTAGATGCCACACGTGTTATGAGGACATCAACATCAGCGTTACAGAAGCCCCACCCTATGATGTAGTTGCTGGAGAAACTTAATAGTAGTGATGCAATCTGGCTGTGGGACTGACGTCCTGTCGCAGCAGAGAAAGAGGGGGGTGGTGGAAAAGGGTGCAATGTGAAGAAAGACAGAAGATAAGAGACAGGAGAAGGGACTTGACGGGAAGACAGAGTGGGAAGATAAGTGATAAACAAGAACCGCAATCAGAAATGCCACAAAAAGAGTTGCCGTATTTGCACACAACCAAACCCAGAGAGACTGAGTACTCTGAGATATGTCGGAGCAGACAGAACCTCTCTTTGGCCATCCTGGAATAGCTCATGGCTATTCACAGCCTGAACAGGTGAAGTGAAAACTAAGGAAGAGGGTAAAGAGCAACAGGAAAAACGGACAATAGTGTATTCAAATTATTCAATGTGTTCAATTCGATGTGTTCAAATTATTGCAAGGCATGAAGTTAGGTGGGGACAGAGGAAACTGGTTCCCACTAATGTTTAGTGTGCTATACTGTCCCCTTCAATATTTGTCATCCCTTAGAAACGACCTAGCATGTCTGGTAGGCCTACAAATAAAATTTCAGATGTACAATTACATTATTTTTGAGTTGGTATCGACTCATTATGAAGTTTCGCCTTTCACTTTGCTTCTCATAATTTCATGTAGGTTCCAACGAACAATCAAAGTAGTTTTGCTTAAAAAGCCTAAAGGGAAAGTAAATCATCTAGTCTAGTCTGGTCTATATATCTGAAGGACACAGACGACCTAACATGATGAATAATGTCTAAATCCATTGCTTATTAAGACAGAAATGAGCCTACGCAAAATATTGCGAAAATTAATCTTTCGTTTCAAAATGGAAATACGTGTTAGACTAGACGAGATGTGCGTGTGTGAGCATGTGTGACTATGTGCATACAATATGATCACCCAAGCTCCCCCCAAAAAATCCTACAATCCTCAACATGTGGCATGCCAAAGATTTCCCAAACACTACATACAGATACTACATAGTGTCTCTACCCGATACATTTCTGGACACGTCAGTATTTACACACATACATAACATACTTAGTGCATTTCCCAAATAAATACTTTTGAAGAATCAGTCAGAGTTAGTTAGCTGAAGTGCTTATAGGGGGAATTCAATGTACACCCTTTGATAAGCAGCATAATAACATATCTCACAACAACTGCTTTTTCGGGGGGGGGGTAGATTGTGTAAGTCTCTTTCTGTTCTTTATCCACATCAGCTGAGAGTGAGAAACAGGAATGTGGTGCCTCCGGCTCCAGGCATCTTTATACCCCCCTGTGTGTGTGTGTGTGTGTGTGTGTGTGTGTGTGTGAGAGAGAGACAGAGAGAGCGAGAGCGAGATTGAGTAGAACGGGGAAGAGGAAAAGAGAGAGAGAGAAAGAGTAAGAGCGCGAGAGAGAGTAGGACAGAGAATAGGATAGAGAGGGAGAGATTTTTTCAGTTTTAAAACAGACTTTTATTTCTGTCTGTTTCTGTTTACACGAAGTTTTTCACTATCAAAAATTACAACAAAACAAATTCATTCAAAAAACAAAAATACCAAAGGAAAAAAAACTCAGATATTCAGAACCAAAGAATTCTCTCTGACTGAACACAGCACAGCCTGCACACCCCAAGTGTTCACAAAAAACTTCTGTCTATTTTCTCAGTCTGTAAAAACCAAACTCCACTTTGAGCCGAGCTGCCAGCAGCCCAGTCAGCATCAGAACCATGTCTTCTGACCCCTCTTCGCCCCTCACACAGTTTTTCCTTTTTTCCAAACAGCTAATTTGGCCAGCCCTGAAATGAAATTCATTAATGTGTGTACAGATTTTTTCTTTGCAGAGTAGTGTAGACCATAGATAAAAAGACAAAAGGAAAATCTTTCTCCTAAGCCCTGAAACCATGTCTGTAGTAGGCTGAATAGTCTGACCAGTCTGGAGCACCAGATAAACAGATGGTATATTTTTTCTGTCTGCAAACAGAAGGGACAGCCGTCCCCTGTGCCAGGATTGAGGTGCACCAGATATGTTTGTAGCTATAGCCCCATGTACAATCCTCCGCTGGAGGTCACCTGTCCATTTGGTTTTTTTTGTTTTGTTTTTTGTTTCCCCCTTTTCTCCCCTACTGTCAATTGTACTCGGTCAATTACCCCACTCTTCCAAGTTGCTCCACCCCCTCTGCCGAGGGCTGCAGACTACCACATGCTTCCTCCGATGTATGTGGAGTTGCCAGCTGCTTCTTTTCACCTGACAGTGAAGAGTTTCACCAGGGGGACATAGCACATGGGAGGATCACGCTATTCCCCCAAGTCCCCCCGCCGAACAGGCACCCTGACCGACCAGAGGAGGCGCTAGTGCAGCATCCAGGACACATACCCATATCTGACTTCCCACCCACAGACACGGCCAATTGTGTCTGTAGGGATGCCCGACCAAGCCGGAGGTAGCATGGGGATTCGAACCGGCGATCCCCGTGTACGTGTGTAATGGAATAGACCGCAACTCTACCCAGATGCCCTACCTGTCCATTTGTTAAAGGGAGGTTTGTACGGGGACCGCCAACAGCCCCTCGGGAACGATCCCACCCCAAAAAACTTAGTCGACATCGACACCTTCACCCCTGCCAGAGAGCATAAATCTGAAACATCTTGATGCATGCTCAATAATCCAGGTAAGACGGGTGCCCGGGTAGTGTAGCGGTCTATTCTGTTGCCTACCAACACAGGGGTTGGCAGTTCAAATCCCCGTGTTACCTCCGGCTTTGTCGGGCGTCTCCACAGACACAATTGGCCGTGTCTGCGGGTAGGAAGCCAGATGTGAAGAGTAGGGTAATTGGCCAAGTACAATTGGGGAGAAAAAGGGGGGACAAAAAAAATCCAGATAAGTTTGAAACCTTCACACTGATATAATAGGCTCCTTTTTTCTCAAGAGTCTCAAAGTCTCCCAACTCAAGGGTCCCTAGAGACAGCAGGATGTCCTCCTTATCTTATCACTGTCCCGCAGCAGGAGAGACAGCCAGGGAAGGAAAGACAGTCATATTCATCATCCCATTGGTCAGATAGAGTACAATCTTCAGCAAACACTCTTGAGGGCTTCTGGAAGGGAAGCGCAGACCTTCTCCATCAGCCTGAACAGCAGTCTATTGGATCTGATGTTCAGCAGTTCAGCTAGATGGGTGATGGGTATCTTCATGAGATGACCCATCTTAACATAGCCAGCCTCTCTCAGTCTGGATCTCAGGGTAACAAGACAAAACCTGAGAGGTGATGAAACTGTTTCCAAACAAGGGCTCCTCAAAGAGCCACATCCCTGGTGTCATCACAGCTTCTTGATGGAATGTTAAAATCTGCCATACCTGTAAGACAGACAGGCAAAAAGGTGTCAGACCAGTTAAATCCATGGACTGGGGCTGAAGCAGGAACAAGTGTTTGTCATAGCCTAGTCCTTCTTAGCAGCAAACAGGCAGTATTTGTCCATGGCAGGCCAAAACTGTAAAGCAGCCTGAAGGCTGTGGTCCGTGATTTGATACTTGCCAGGCCCTGTCCTCCCTCCTGTACCGACAGGTACAGTATTGCTGATATCAGCCAGTGCTGCCCTGGCCAGAAGAAATCCACAACTGCCCTCTGAATTCCTTCAATCAGGCCCCTTGGTGGAGATAAGACTATCAGTTTGTGCCAAAAGGTTGAGGCAACCAAGTTATTGATGATCAGGACCCTTCCCCTGTTGGATAGTAGAGGTAGCAGCCATTTCCATTTAGACAGTCTGGCATATACTTTCTCCATAGCACCCTCCCAGTTCTTCCTCAGAAACTCCTCTGTTCCCAGAAAAACACCCAACATTTTCATGCCCTGCCTTCCCCATCTGAGGTTTCCTGGTAACTTTGGCCTGTCCTTGTCTGCCTACTGCCCAACCTTCAGGGCTTCATTTTTTTCCTCAGTTCATGCCCTTTTATACATGTCTAAACTACTACCAAGAAAGCCCACATCTCTCTGGTTTCTGACAAACACAGTAATGTCATCAGCACAAGCTGACACCACCAGCAAGAGGCGCTGAGGAAACCCTGGCAGCTTAAATGCTGATAGCCTGGATCTTAATCTATTCAGAAGAGGTCCAATAGCTAAAGAGTATAGCTGTCCAGAGATAGGACATCCTTGTCTAATGCCTCTCTGAACCTGTACTGGACAGCTCAGTCCACCACCTACTTTCACCAAACAGAAAGCTTCCCTATACAACCAACTCAGAAGTGACACAAAACTATCTCAAAAACCAAATGTTCTTAAAGTTAAAAAAAAGAAAACAATGGTCAACCCTATGAAACTCTTTCTTCTGATCTAATGATATAATTCCAACATCAAAATTGTACAGTTTACAAATCTCAAGTAAATCTCTCATCAGAAATATATTGTCCATAATGGATCTGTCTGTTACACAGTATGACTGGTCTCTGGATTATTAATTCCAGAAAGCTTTTAAGCCTATTGGCAAGCACTTTTGAAAGAAGTTTGCAGTCTGTACATAATGAACTGGTCTCCAGTTCTTAAGTAAAGCCAAATCTGTTTTTTGGGTAAAAATGAAAGAACTGCATGCCAACAGGATGCCGGTAACAAGCCTGTCTGAGAACACTCCTGAAGCACCTGCCACAAGTCGGCTCCCAAACACTTCCAGAAGTGCTCATAAAAATCTGCATGTAGTCCGCCCAGTGCAGGAGCTCGACCAAAAGCCATCTGACCCACAGCAGCAGTGAGCTCCTCCAGAGAGATGTTGGCATCCAGGGTGACTCTGTCTTCTGAGCTCAACTGAGGAAGCCCTGCAGCAGCGTGTCCGCACACTCTCTGTTAGAGTCCTCCATCCTGAAGAGGGCACTGTAAAACTGCGGTATGTTGTTTCATCTCAACCAGGTCAGTCGTCACCGTACCTTCAGGGAGGTGGAGATAGACCATTTGTTAGGTCTGAGAGACGGACTTCTCCAGGTTAAAGAAGGAGGTGGCAGCATCCATGTCTCTAACACTGGCGAACCTTGACCTGACCAAAGCCCCTTTTACTCTTTCATGTAGAAATGAATTTAATTCCTGTTTCTTTTGTTGAAGCCTTGGACTATCTGTGCTGTTATGAGTGAATAGACTGTTTTCCAAATCCCTGATTTCTTTTTCTAAATCCCGAATGACTCTTTTGACTCTCACTGTCGTATGACTTGTATAGTGTTGACAGAAGAATAGTATATGTGCCTCAACCACTTCTCACCACTGACTCAGGGACTCAAAGTCCCTTTTCCTTTCTTTCCAGATTCCCCAGAACATCTCAAATTTCTGACAGAAATCACTGACCTGAAGCAGCTTAACATTAAAGTGCAAGTATGAGCTGCATTTAGTGGTTGGTGAGATGTGAAAGTCTAGAGTGACTAAGTGATGGTCAGTGAAACCTACTGGGTGAATGTGACTGTTCAGTAACCTGTTGCTAAATCTATGTGATAGGTAAACCCTAACCTGGGGATGTTTGACCCTCCATACATCTACTACACCTGATTCTGAAATCACCTGTGATAAAGTGGTAGATGACTGTAAGTGGGGTTCCTCTCCTGTTCTGTCTAATGTAAAATTTGTGGTACAATTCCAATCTCCCCCCATCACTACACATTCGCTCTGATCAAACTGTTTTAAGAAAACCTTTATTTTCTGAAAGATGTCCAGCCTGTCTGAGCCCTGATTCGGAGCATTTATATTAAAGAAACAGAAAGATGTGTACTGAACATTTGCTCTGAACTCTAAAGCCCTGCCTGTCACTATCTCTGTGGTAGAGATGATATGAATATTAAGCTCTGGAGAAAATAGGATGGCTATACCAGCAAAGAAATAAATCCCATGAGACAGAAAATACTGGCCCTTCCACCACAAACTCCAGTCTATCTCATTCTCTTTGTTGCTGTGTGTCTCCTGTAAAAAAAATATGTCTAATCTTTTCTGTGTGATCATTTCTGAAATGACTGCCCTCTTCTGTTGATCCCTCCCACCATTAATATTCAAACAGCTGACCCTCACCTTGTGCATAAAAGAACGGGAGAGATATGATATAAACAGGTAGAGGAAACAGTAAGAGGAAGCTCATCCAGTGCAACACACTCATCATGACCATACTTATGTAGTCTTTAACCTTTTCCTTTATTAGTCTCAAGCAACCTTCTGAGACCCGTTATGTGTTTTTCCAAACGGATACTTTTTTTTTCATTTAACAAATCAAAACCAACTACTTTATGCAAAGTCAACACGCTTTTAATACATGTTCCTGTATCTGGAAAATACTGAGATACTTTCAAAGATTTTTCAAAGGAGTCCTCTAGGAAACCATTAATTTCCTCTAATATGTACAGATCTCCACTGTGTGACTGTGAGTCTGTAACAAAGATACAGTCAAAGTCAGTGTCACACCCTATTTCCTCCACCTTATCCTCACCAGCAACACTCTCCATAATGCACGATTCACCCTTTCTCTCCTTTGTACCACCAGCCTGCTTTGGTCAGGTCCAGCTGCTGGCCCTTTTCCACTTTTCTGTGCTGCTGGTGTTTCCTCTGCTCCTTTACTTTCTTCTGTTGTGACACTCGGAACAGCTGAGATGTCATCAATTACATCCTCACTGCCTGAATAAGCTCACTGTTTCCCTGCCTGCCCACTTTATCCCTCCCCTGCCTTGGGCTCAGTCAGCAAGGTGTTGCCGCCCTCCTGCAGAGCAGCGAAATCCGCTGTCTCCTCATCCGGCGGAGCACCGATGTTAGTGCGCTCCTTGGCCGGCCCAGCTCCCGGCTCAGGGCAACCCTCAGCCGACCTGTGAGGACAAGCAATCTGCTTGTGCCCCACACCCCACACTCAAAGCATTTCATGCTGTCTGTGCTGTTGTACACCATATAATGTCCCTCCCCATGTTTCACTATGGAGGAAACCTCCAGTGTCTGTGACGGACAATTCAGAAACACGAACACCTGTCTTCGGAGGGATTGGACATGTTTCAGTTTATTACTCTTACAGCCTAACCCCATAGTCCTAAAACTGCTTGCCAGCTTCCTGAAATACTGCAGCTCCCACTCCAACACCTCACTGGGAATGAACGGGGGAACACCGGAAATGGTGACCCGGGTGGAAGGTACGGCGAGCGAGGAAACCTGCAGATAGATGCCATTCAGAGATGCCAATTGCTATTAGCTCAGCCACAAAATGCTCCTCTTTCAGGAAAACAATCACACCTCTGTTCATCCTGGAGGCAGGTCCCACATAGTCTCCCACAGCCAGGAGAACCACCTCTACTCGAACAGATGGATCAGGCTGAACCCACACTCCATGTCCGATAGAGAGGGAAAGCATCTCCAATGACACCATCCCTCTAACACCGAAAAAAAAAACTACGACAAACACAGACTACACAGCAAATATAGCCCATGACCAATAAACAAAATCATCTGAAACCAAAAGACAAAAAAAACCTACTATAAAACTGATAAATAAATCAAATTTACTAACAGCAGGTCGCTCTCACCAAACACTCACTCACACCGACTCCCAGCATGAGCAGAGAGAGAGAGAGAGAGCAAGAGAGAAAGACGGACAGACAGACAAACAGACAGACAGAGAATAGGACAGAGAGAGAGCTTGTGTGAGAGAGAGAGAGAGAAGGACAGACAGAGAGTAGGACAGAGGGAAAGAAACAGAGAGAGAGAGAGAGAGTAGGACAGAGAGATAAAGAGAGAGTAGGACAAGGAGACAGAGAATAGGACAGAGAGAGAAGGACAGAGGGAAAGAGAGAGTAGGACAGAGTGAGGGCGAGTAGGACAGAGAGAGAGTAGGACAGAGAGAGAAAGAGAGTAGGACAGAGAGAGAGAGAGAGAGAGAGGACAGTGAGAGAGTAGTACTGTGGTAAATTGCTGAAGATGGAAGTGGCAAGTAAGTAAGAGGAATGTCTTCAGCTTGCAGCAGATAAAAGTTGAGAGGGTAGGGGGGTCAGATCATTCTGATTTAGCCAGATGATGTCACTGAGAGAGGAGAAGAGAAGAGAAGAGAAGAGAAGCAATGACCACAGGACAGAAGAGTTAACCAGTTTCTGCCAAAGTGGTGACCAGACACCTTGAGACTTTGAAGGAGTACTCAGGGGCCCCAACAAAATAGAGGTGGTGAAAACTAACTGTTGTTTCACTGACTAGAAGTAAGAACTGTAAACCATTGACTACAGCGGGATTTTCCTCTTTTGTCCACTGTTGTCTCTCCCCCAATAGTAAATACTGTTCTGGAGTTGCGTGCTTAACATCATCTGACAATATTTTGCCAAAATAGGTGTACCGTGAACAAAATTTTAAAGGTAGTCTCATATGTTTACTGGGGTCCCTTGTCCAAACTGTTGAACAGGAAGCTGCGACCTAACATTCAGGCAAGCCTGACATGATTAGAGGCCAAATGTGGGACAACCATCTGTGACCACAGTTGAAATGAGAAGAGACAAGCTATTTGGCTTCATACTAATTCTAGTCACTTCCCACTGGTCAGGGTCATCCCAATCAACATGACCGCGTCATGACGGCTGTAGTGGAGGTGGAGGCACCGGAGAGTTAGACGGAGGTATTGGATGGAAAAAGGAAAGGGAGGGGTTAGAAGAGAGGGAGAGAGAGTGAGGTAAGAGAGTTAGCGACACTGGATGCAAATGATGGATAGGGAAAATGAAAGGCTGGATGGAGAAAGGGGTAAAGGGGTAGAAAGTTTTGAAAGAGAGGAGGTAAAACAGAGGGATGGTGGACAGATAGAGACTCAATGAGACAAACAAGAAAAAGACCGCAATAGCCTGGACCTACTACACATCTTCACTCCCAACTCGTCACATATGAACACTTGTTGAGGACGACCTCTTCATCACTGTTCAACACTTTAGGTACCCCTTTAACGTCAACTTTCAACGTGGACGGTAGTTGTAGGCACAAACAAACAAAACAAAACAAAAAACATTCGAGATTATCCTGACTGGGTTTTTATTGAAGTACAGAGTCTAAATCTATCTTTTATCTGTGTGCATTCATTCATGATCTCCCAGAAATACGTGAAATGACCACGACCTCTTAACACCCGCATTATGTGGTTGTGGGACGTAATGTGTTGTGTTAAAATTACGTGCTGGCACCAGGGACGATTTTTTTGTTCTCTAAAAACACTGATTTGTGTGTGATATAACTCATGAGGTTCGGGTTGGTGTTAGGGTTGTTTTGTTTTTTTGCATGCCTGTGAGTGATCTCAGTCCCTCCACATTGAAAGTTGACGTTAAAGGGGTACCTAGCGCGTTGAACAGTGATGAAGAGGTCGTCCTCAACAAGCGTCCGTATGTGACGAGTTGGGAGTGAGAATGGGCTCCCTGGACAAAGGGACGGTCCATGGAAAAAGAGAAATGGTGTTTTTGCCAAAACAAGATAATACAGTCAAAGGGAAAGGAAGAAGGAAGGAAAGAAATGTTGTCTAAGAAGGCATTTAGCGGGCGTCCGGGTAGCGTAGTGGTCTATTTCGTTGCCTACCAACACAGGGAAGGCGGTTCGAATCCCTGTGTTACCTCCGACTTGGTCGGGCGTCCCCACAGACACAATTGGCCGTGTCTGCGGGTGGGAAGCCGGATGTGGGTATGTGTCCTGGTCGCTGCACTTGCGCCTCCTCTGGTCGGTCGGGGTACCTGTTCAGGGGGGGAACTGGGGGGAATAGCGTGATCTTCCCATGCGCTACATCCCCCTGGCGAAACTCCTCACTGTCAGGTGAAAAGAAGCAGCTGGTGACTCCAAATATATCGGAGGAGGCGTGTTGTAATCATGCTGCCCTCCCTGGATCGGCGACTCGGAAGAGTGGGGTAATTGGTTAAGTACAACTGTGGAGAAAAAGGGGGAAAATGTAGAAAAAAGAAGGTATTTAGCCAGGTCCACGCAGAGGACCGATCACGTTTGCACTGAGAAACAAGTGGGTTCAAATGGACTTCATTCCCAGTGACTTTGTTAGCACGCTGCTTAATTCAGAATAACACGACAATATTAGCTCGCATGATAAATTGACATAATAGGGCATTACATTTATGTTGTGACAAGCCTTGGCAGAAGCAAAAATTCTCATATAATTTTTTTCATTATTATAACAACAAAAACATGCTTTTGTAAGGTTTAATTGACTGAGCGTGTCACCTAGCTAAACTAAAAGAACAACCGCATCAGACATAAGAGGCAAATCAGCCAATCTACAGTTCACCCCAGTTTCACTTCAGAAACTTCTCTTTCCCTTGCAGACATTTTCATCACTTTCAACACGAAAAGATTCCCTCATAAGATGCAATACTTTTATATCTGATACAAAGAGGGGTTTTGAAACTGGCAGATTTGTCATAAGCATATTTTCTTTTGGGAAAAAAAAATTTTTTTTGGGTCATGAAAGTAGATGCACACTTGTTTGTGCTTCCAAAAGGCGCTCCTTAAGTTACCCAAACACCTTATCTTTCACTTTCAGGCTGTCTTTGCTCCGCCGAGAGCCAGCAAACACAGATGGTTTCAGGGCTAAGGTCATTTGAGGAAAGGGGGTCTTGGCATCTCCCGGGGGGGTGAAGCCCGCCGTGGATAAGAGGGTCAATCTGTTACTTAGAAAAATGACCCCTGACCTCTGCAGGGGTCATTCTCTCGGTTAAGAGGCTGTTCCCTATCAGATCCACTTTGTTTTGATGTCAAACCAATGAGGTCCTTTACAAATTACGACTTTGAAGGTCACAGAGTACAAATAGCGTGATCTTAATATTTCCATCATTCTGTCGTATCCAGCTCCTGTCAAAAGAGCTTAGTATGATGGAAAGTTGATACTAAGATGAAATAAATTCAAAGTGACCATACGGCACAGTTACTAGTTATGAATTAATATGATCACAAGAGAAAACCTACTAGCTGACTATAATCAGTACATCTACTTTTTCGCTGTGTCCAATAATGTCCAATGTCTCTGGTAAAAAAAAAAAAAAAAAAAAAAGTAAGTAAAGCACTTACTGATGCGATAGGTTGGTTTTTAACGTACTGTCATCTGTAAACCGTTTCACCATACGTCACAAGACAGACATCGACGAAAGACAAGACTCAAAAGAGGCCGGGGAACTGTATGACATGGGTCCCCACCATGTGGCAGTGCTAGTATGTTTATATTAGCCAGGGCCCAAGAGCCAGTCTGAGCTGACTCATTCTGGATTTGAGCCTCAAATTCTGATGCAAGGAGTAGTTGTGAATCAACAACTCTTGCTAAACTGGCAAGTGACAGATTTGCCCTGCTTACGTCTGTGTTTTCTGGCACCCGTCTTGGGATAGCACTTTCAGTTAGATGTTACGTATGAGAAACACGCTTCGCTAAGGGTTTGAAATGTGGTAATGGGTGTGGGGTTGTTTCCTAGTCTGTTGCACAAATTCTGTCCCACCCAGTCCCTTTCTCCTTCACTGGCTCCCAAATCGTGAGCAAGTGTGACTGAATGGGAAGGAATGAGAAAATAAGCAGCTGAAGGGTAACTTTCCCGATTCTCAGTCTCTCTCTCTCTCTCTCTCTCGCTCTCGCACTCTCTGCACTCTGTCTCAGACACAAGCCAATGGCTCTAACTAAAGCACTACATATCCCCTCCACACACACACACACACACACACACACACACACACACACACACACACACACACACACACACACACACACACACACACAGAGTCACTCACCGACACACATGCATATATCCCTAACACACTTCCCCACACACCCACTGTGGATCTGTTGAGTCGGTGCATGTGGCGTGTCTTCCTCTAGCAGATGAATATGCTCTGTTGGGAGTTGTGCTTGGCGATGGTTTTTATTGGGGTCCTACCAGTCAGAAGTATACCTTCAACAAATATCAAGATCACTCATGGTGAGTACTGCCATCATATCATTTTACCATTGTCCGGTGGGGGGGATGAGTTCATTTTCAGGACCTGACATGGTGCTCCTCCAGGCTGGCCGTCTGCAGGCAGGCAGGCAGCCCGCAGGGCTGCAGCTGCAGATGTCCGGGTTACAGCTAGTGGCCATTCTTTACTGGCATCTTTAAGGACGTGTCACTTTGCTGACGTTTCCTGGGAGCTTGAGAATTCATTTTAATGGACAACACCATGTTGTGTTCCATCTCATAAATGTTCAAAATATTTGGCTGCATTTCAGATATTTCCTACCCTGCCAAAACTGAACATTTTTACACTTCCAGCCATAGTTCATCCAGCAGTTACCTCATGTTTGTGCTCATATGTGTTTTTCGTATCAAAGGCATCGTGGATGTCTTGCAGAACCAATCATCTAGTGTGCATTTGAACGCTAATGTGTGCAGTCCATATGAACTTTTTTTTTAAAGTTTGGCCTCGCTGTTCACGGGCAGGGGGCCGAGTGTTATTGTCCTCATTGAGGAAAGTGGCTTTGTTTGTGGGTGGCTGAAATATCATATGGCTCTGGTGAAGACATCACCAAGACTGTAAAGATTTTTGTGAATATGCACATTGTCTGATTTGGGTTTAATATAAAACTAATGGCTGTGGGGAAATTTTTATTTAAATTGTTTTTTCTTGTTTGCACAAGCATACAAACATTTGCACATTGTATGATTGGCGTATTGGTTTTATATATTTATTTAGCGTATCTACATGGGGGTTATTCTATGGTACTGATAATGGATTGATTAGAAATCCAAGAGATAGTAATATCTCAGATCAAATGTTCTCATCTTTTTTCCTTCACATCTCTTAATCTACTTCATGCCACCTAATCTGCTTTGTGTACTGTCAGAGGTCAAGGCTGTGAAAAAAAAACACCACAAAAACAATGCTTAACCCAGATTCAGATCAAAAATAGTGTGTTGAGGAAGCTGAGAGAAAACAGAGATGAACAACTTCAAGTGTCCTATTTTTTCCTACCTTATACCACCAAATGCTGCCCCCCCACCTCCCCCAACAGCTCTTCCCCTGCAGTTGCCAGACTCGCAACCTCCAGCTTCCTGTCCGCTGTTCTGGACCGAGTTTGAAGGGAACTGCTACCGCTTCTTCCCCCTCAACAGAACCTGGGCCGAGGCTGACCTGTACTGCGCCGAGTTCTCCAACGGCCTCAAGTCAGCCAAACTCACCTCCATACACAGGTCAGCACACATGCTTGACTATAAGTGCTCACACACACACACACACACACACACACACACACACACACACACACACACACACACACACACACACACACACACACACACACACACACACACACACAGTCTTTGGCCCCGACATAACCCCTATCAACCAGTGACCCTTGACCACGATAGATAGCAGGCATCAGGTTTCCCATGGCACAGTTAAGCCCTGATGGACTGTACCAAATGACATAGTTTGGAGAAACATGTTCTTAAAGACAGAAAAATAAAATGAGACCCTATTGGTCCCTGTTGGGAAACTGACTCATTGCCGCAGCAGATAAAAAGTTGCTGCAACAAGTTAAAATTGCCAGTATCCGGCTTCCTTCTCTTTTTATTTATTTTTTTGCTTTAAATGTATGAACATCACAGGCATGTTTGCCGTTATTCTCATCCTGTCTTTGCCATTTGCCCGTTCCTCATCTTAATATTCCACTGCTGTCATTGTAGACAACTGATGAAGCTTTTTCCACTCTTGCACTCCTTGTAGGGTGATCTTTATAAAAGCATCTGTTTCTTTCTCTCCCTTTCCCCCCTCTCCCCCACTCTGTCATGTGTGTTTACTGACACCGGCATCCCCAGCTGGGAGGAGAATGTGTTTGTATATGACCTGGTCAACAGCCGTATACCTGGAATTCCCACTGACATCTGGATAGGCCTCCATGACAGGAGACAGGTGATGCACGCACGCACGCACGCACGCACGCACGCACGCACGCACGCACGCACGCACGCACGCACACACGCACGCACACACACACATTTGTGTATCTATTCAAAGAATAAGTAAATACTGGTTATGGGCTGTCCTTAACAAGTGCTACAAAATGAACAACTGCTACTGACTTGATGTGATGTTGTATTCCCATGCATCCAGTTTAAACATGCCCGTTAAGTGGCAACAGTGCTCAGTAATGATCAGAAACAGTAATATCAGAGGGGCGTCTGGGTATCATAGCAGTCTATTCCGTTGCCTACTGACATGGGGGTCACTGGTTCAAATCCCTGTGTTACCTCCGGCGTGATCCGGCGTCCCTACAGACACAATTGGCCGTGTCTGTGGGTGGGAAGCCAGATGTGGGTATGTGTCCTGGTCGCTGCACTAGCACCTCCTCTGGTCGGTCAGAGCACTTGTTCGGTGGGGGGAATTGGGGCGTGATCCTCTGACGTGCTACACCCCCCCCCCCCGGCGAAACTCCTCACTGTCAGGTGAAAAGAAGCGGCTGGCAACTCCACATGTATCGGGGAAGGCATGTGGTAGTCTGCAGCCCTCCCCGGATTGGCAGAGGGGGTGAAGCAATGACCGGGACAGCTCGGAAGAGTGGGAAAATTGATTGAATATAACCGGGGAGAAAAAGGGAGGGAAAAAAAATCTACTTTATATGCTGTATGTTGAGTGGACTCGTTTATCAAGAACAGTATGCTGATGTTTATGGGTAGGTTGCCAGACATACTGTATAAAACCCATGCAGTTTCAGAGCCTAATGTAATCCATATCTTCAGATCTGCAGGACTGGGCATAGTCACTGGGCCAGGTTTCAGTAAATAAAAAACATGCAGTCTAATTTATTATAATATATGTGGCCGTGGATATACATGATTCCCTTGTTTAAGACATCATTGTTCAAAAGAGCCCTTCTTAAGTTGAGTAGCGTTTTCTCTCGCAGGTTTTACCCTGCACCCAGATTTGAACAGCGTATGAGACGGGGGACATTTGGTCCTCTTTGTGCCCATTTGTTGTGTGCAACAGGTCTACGGCTCATACTGTTTAAAACACCGGTAGTACGTCACTCCTCCAGGGATGATCTCACAGGGTTTGGTTTGTCAGTTCATCATGGTGTTCATTTCAGACCATTTCAAGTCCCATCAATTCAGTTCAGTCCAGTCCTCGCTCAAATCCCAGAGGCTCGGTGATGTCCAACAATATCAATAAGCTCATAACACGATTACACTTGAACAAATGTGAAACGAAACAATCACGCAACACAGTACGTCTCAGATGCTGCAGCTCTCACTAGTGAAGGCCACACACCCCAGTGACGCTTCAGATGAAATGTTTGTACCCGTTAGTTTGATGTAATACTGAGTATCCTGAGAGAGTGAGATGGTTGGACTGCTGTGTGCAAAGGATCAGCTCGTGAAAATGCAAATTGTTATTCATGACAACAGCCATGTTTTAAATAAAAGCAGGCAAGACTATGGTGACAGAAATGTAACATTTTTGATTGCAAGTTAAGATGGAATCTTTTTCGAAAATCTTTTGCGTTACATTGCAAACACACCTGTTACCACTGAATGATTGTAAGAGTGTTTTTGTGGTCATAACCCGAAAGGAAAATAAATGTGATTGGAGAACTTACTTAAAGGGTGCCAATTTCACAGAATCTGCCTGCACTTGTTGACATTTGTTTGTGTGTGTGTGTGTGTGTGTGTGTGTGTGTGTGTGTGTGTGTGTGTGTGTGTGTGTGTGTGTGTGTGTGTGTGTGTGTGTGTGTGTGCGCCTGCCAGGTTTTTCTGTCTTAATGGTGACCAAATGTCCCCATTAGGATAGAAAAACCTGAAACCACATACCTTGTGGGGACAGTTCATGGGTCCTCATGAGGAAAAGGGCCTGTTTTAGGGTTAGGATTTGGGTTTAGGGTTAAGGTTAGAATTAGGATTAGGTTAAGGTTAGGGTAAGGGTTAAGGTTAGAATTAGGATTAGGTTAGGGTTAAGGTTAGAATTAGGATTAGGTTAGGTTTAGGGTAAGGGTTAAGGTTAGAATTAGGATTAGGTTAGGTTTAGGGTAAGGGCTAAGGTTAGAATTAGGATTAGGTTAAGGTTAGGGTAAGGGTTAAAGTTAGGCATGCAGTTATGATGGTTAAGGTTACAGTTAAGGGCTAGGGAATGAATGTAGTCAATGAGGGGGCCCCACAGGTATAGGAGAGATGGTGTGTGTGTGTTTGGCCAGTGGGCAGGTAAAGTGGACCTCACAGAGATGAAGCACCTTGATGGCAGAAGCAGAGAGAGGGTAGAGAGTAGTAACTCACTTGGACTGAAGGATTTTCTTCTCAAGTCAGTTAAGAGAATTCAACTGCCATTCAGCCTCTCTCCAAGGCTGCACATTCGGGTGGGCACTTCATGGAAGCTCTGTTCTTGTGTTGTGTCCTTTGCCCACAGGAGGGCACTCTGGAGTGGACAGATGGAAGTAACTATGAATACAGTTACTGGGATGGAAACCAGCCTGACGATGGCATCCACCGCATCCCTCAGGAGGAAGACTGTGTGGAGATCTGGTTTAGACAGAACAGTGGTGAGAGGCACCCCCCTCCCCCCCTACACACACACACACACACACACACACACACACACACAACAATGATAGAGAATTAGAAACAGAAGTGAGACCCAAGTGTGTGTGCGTATTTCAACATTCATACGTACCTGTGTACTGAGTCATGACTCAACGGGGCTTGTCTGTGTGTGTGTGTGTGTGTGTGTGTGTGTGTGTGTGTGTGTGTGTGTGTGTGTGTGTGTGTGTGTGTGTGTGTGTGTGTGTGTGTGTGTGTGTGTGTGTGTGCTTTTCTTCTTTCTTGCAGCACTCAGGTCCTGGAACGACAACAGCTGTGACAAGACCTTTCCCTTTGTGTGCAAGATCCCTACACTGGACAACTAGCTCCATCTCTCTCGCCCCCCTCCTCCCTCAGACTGGAATGGAAGAACACTGGCTTGTCCCTGGGGCTGTTCGTTACAGGCTGTGCACCGATACGCTACAGTATACATGTAAGGCCGTTTGCTTGGATTTGTTTTATTTTCTGTCAGTATTTCAAAGCACCTCTTTATTATTATCCGTTGATAGAAATGTATAAATTTTTTTCCGGATTTTTCCCTCTTTTTCTCCCCGATTGTATTCGGTCAATTACCGCACTCTTCTGAGCCGCCCCCGTCACTGCTCCACCCCCTCTGCCGATCCGGGGAGGGCTGCAGACTACCACATGCCTCCTCCGATACATGTGGAGTCGCCAGCCGCTTCTTTTCACCTGACAGTGAGAAGTTTCACCAGGGGGACATAGCGCGTGGGAGGATCACGCCCCCCCAGTTCCCCCTCCCCCCGAACATGCGCCCTGACTGACCAGAGGAGGTGCTAGTGCAGCGACAAGGACACATACCCCCATCCGGCTTCCCACCCACAGACACAGCCAATTGTGCCTGTAGGGACACCCGACCAAGCCAGAGGTAACACAGGGATTCGAGCTAGCGATCCCCATGTTGGTATGCAATGGAATAGACTGCTAAGCTACCCGGGCGCCACTTAGCTTGTTTTAAAAGGACACTGAATCATGACAAAAAAACAAATAAAACATTAAACTCTACTTGAGCAAACCTTTCATCGCAATTTTACAAATGTCACTCAAAGAAACCAAACATCTCAAACAGATGAGAGCATCTCCTCCACAGACCAAGTTAGTGAGTTAGTAAATCTGTCAGTAAATCTTCATCTTTACTGCTCTTTTCAGAGCACAGGTTTCTTTTTAAAAATGCAGTAGGATGAAAACACAGAGAGCAGAGGGGAAAACACATCAATCAATCAAAAACAAGCTGAAAACAAAGCTTTCCTAAACTACATTTTCAAGAGTTTCACTCAGAGTACAAGTCGAGCTAACGATGTATCTGAAACTTGCAAGCGAAATATGAAGATAGATGATTATAACAGTCAGACATGGGTCGACCAATCGATAGATGGATGGATAGATAGCTAGCTAGCTAGCTAGATAGATAGATAGACAGACTGGGTGAGTGATTGTGGGCAACAGCATTTGGACCCTGCATGCTTATTAAAGCAGCTCAGATTGTTCATGTGGCATATTGCTCATAGTGTTAGACTGGTTGCCAGTACAGATTGACCGGTCGGTGACCCAGAAGGTGTGAGGCTAAGGGGAACAGGAATTACTAGACTCGACTCCTGGTAACCTGACCCATGAAATTATCCTCCAAAACACATAACATACTGAACAATTAAGGTGGCATGAAAGTCAGTGATGGGTCCAGCATGACATACTGCAGCTCACACACACAAGCTCAGTCTTGGTTGTTGACAATCTGCATTTTGCATTTGCGCACTTGTGTGTTCCGCTTATCTGTCATCCACGAAAACATTCCTCAGTCAGTAATGCATCTCGTTGCCCATATCCCCCACTTTCGCTAACGTCACCCCCCGCCCCCCTCTCCCACTTGCCTGGACTCGTCTGTGTAAGCATGGATTGTATCTGGAACAGCACATCCTAAACGGATATGCAAATGCCCACACAGGATCTCTGTTACTTGTTCTTTCCATTACTATATTTTCTGACTTTATAATCTCGTCCTCTCTGCAAATATGTATTAAGTGCCCGTATGTACGTATCTGTTTCTCTTGTCCACCCACTCTGTGACACAGACATTCGCTCGGCCAGACCTGGATGTAAAAGGTGGCCGAGTGTTTTGCTGAAGGGGTCTTAATCAGGGGATTAGTCCTGTAATGACCCGGGTGCAGCACAGAGGAGGAACAGCTTAACTCCTCTGTAGGAAGTAGCGGCTCCAGGGCTGGCACAACACCACCACACTTCATCAAATCAATGTGGGCCTGGAAGACTGTGAGGCCAAATAACTATTACATAAAAGGTAGACTGTTTTAAGGTTTCCACTTTCGCAGTTGTCTGGGGATACGGTTAAAATGGACCGAGCCTTCTAACCCGTTCATTTCACTTTTGTAATATCGCTGTCCTCTTTTTACACAGCCGAAAGTAACTTTTTTGCAAGTTTTGGGTATTTTGCAACACTCTCCATTGACTGGACGTTGAAATCCTTTCCCCCGCCATGCTTGTGTGTTTGTGCTTTGTTGCAAAAAAGTATTCTCAGTTCGTCTGATGAGGCTTGCCATGTCATTGATTCAAATGGCGTATTTACCTGTGGGGTGGAGGGTGGGGGCGTGGGGCAAGCTCATGTGGAATCCATTAAAAGGTTAGGTTGAGGGAGGGGTAACAGTTAGGTAGTCTTGTTTCACTTTTGAGTGGCGGGATCAAAAGAATCAATTTAGGATCCAATGAAACGTTGTGTTTGTGCAGAGATCGGCACCGGCATTGCCACATCAATGTATCACCATGTATCTCTATACAAAATGCAAATACTTGTTCATCAAATCCACCAAAATAAAGGACAAAATACTGTCAAGAAATATATTAAATTAAACGTTTTAAAAAGAAGAATGACAAATGTAATTACTGTGTTCTCTCTTTTAAACATTTTTTTCAACTTCACGTAACATGTGTTTCATATATGGGTTCCCATCTTTGCTGGTTAAACCAGATTATTCTTTATTTTTTTAACCCCCCCCCCTTTTTCTCCCCAACCGAATTTTGGCCAATTACCCCACTCTTCCAAGCCGTCTCTGCCGATGCAGGGAGGGCTGCAGACTACCACATGCCTCCTCTGATACATGTGGAGTCGCCAGCTGCTCCTTTTCACCTGACAGTGAAGAGTTTCCCCAGGGGGACGTGGCGCGTGGAAGGATCATGCTACTCCCCCCAGTCCCCCCTCCTTCCCGAACAGGTGCCCCCCAGGACACATACCCACATCCGGCTTCCCACCCACAGACACTGCCAATTGTGTCTGTAGGGATGCCTGACCAAGCTGGAGGTAACACGGGGATTCGAACCGGCGATCCCCGTGTCGGTAGGCAACGGAATAGACCACTATGCTACCCGGATGCCCAGGTTAAACCAGATTAAATGTGTGTTCTGTGGCTCAAGTGATGGACTCCACACATTAAGGATAATTACACAACCACTTTATTTGGTGTTTTGCCATAAAACCATACATCTCAGACATGTACAACCATCATCACCAAGCTGGGGTGGAAGAAGTTGGTGACTATCAGCTAATGAGTTGTGTGCTTGTGTGTGTGTGTGTATTTTCTATGTGCCTGTATGGCTGAGAGTTTGTGTGTGTGTGTGTGTGTGTGTGTGTGTGTGTATATATATATATATATATATATATAAGTGTGTGTGTGCAAACATGAGTGCATGTATGTAACAAGATGAAGAAGTAAGTAATCGTACACACTGTTAAGGGCACATTTTCTCATTGTGGAAGAAGATAAAACAACTCACAGTGATTAGCACTAAAAGTCGCCTCAACAGATAACACATATACTATTGCTTTAGGTCCAACAGTAGCAGAAACGTATAAAGGAGTAGTAGTCTCACGTCCATATTGACAATCTTCAGCTATTGATGGCAAAGGAACATAATCGCACTTGACATTAACGGCGCCACAGAAATACTCAATTGTTACACACTGAAGCAGATGATTGTCTCAAGACAAACACATTTAGAAGTGTACTTTTGGTATGCTCATCTAAGCACTGAGCTCAGCGATGGGAACATGTCTATGTGCACACAATGTATTATCAGTGACAAAAACAGCTTTGAAACACAGACCACACACTCTGTGTAGATTCACGGACAGGACTGGATTTGATATAACAACATGGTTCGTCAGATGAAGGTCAGGAATGGTCTTTGACAGTAAACAGGAAACGTAATCCGCCTTTGGCAGTGCAGTTAATATTTTAGTTTTTCCCAAAGGTAGACGTCAGAGAAGAAAAGCTCCAGTCTGTGAGGCCTTGAAGAAACACACTTGTAGATGCCTCACTGTCAGTGAGTTAGAAGGACGGCTATATGTGGACCTATTGACTGCTTTTGTTTTAACATTTGCATTAAAGACTCATTCCATAGCACTGGTAAGAAGTATGACCCAGAGATATTGTGTATACCCTTTAAACTTTCCATGTTTATTTTCACAGTGCTAACAAATCTGTTTTCCATGCACTCTCACTGGAGCGAGTCTAGGATCTGACCTTGTTGAGATCCCCCATTAATGTCTCTCATAAGCTTTATGTCCATACTGGTGGACTTGGTGGACAAGAGTTTTCTGATTAATGCAGCTCTCGAAGACTATAAACATTCATAAGCATTCAAATCAGTGCTTTTAATTGGATAGATCTCATAACGCCATAAATCATTGTTTATGAGAGCAATGAAGTGAGATTGACACTGATGAACTTAAAAAAGTGACATTTCACACACGAATCCTGAAGAGTTGATCGCGTTGCCATATGAATAAACTATGGAGGGCACAACTGTTCAGAAAGCTTAGAATTAAAATATTCCAATTGCCTCAAGAGTAAATCCTTGAAACACTGATAAACTTCTTCAAAACTATTCTGGTTGTGCTTCTTTTAATCTTTAGATACTTTAACATAATTTTATAAGAATCAGTTACAACTCACCATGCTATTGTGTTTTCTTTCTTTTTCCTCGATGTATAGAGACCAGTGTTATTAGCATCCTAAATATTGCCATTGGCTGTTTCTGCCAGTGGTCAGTTGCATTGGGACAGCTTAACATGAGCTTCGCCGCATGTCAGGTTAACTCTGAAAAATAACTGACTGATCACACACACATCTTCATAAGGTCCTCATAGTCTTAACTGAAAATGCAATCACACAATAATTGTGGAAATTGCCAGTTTCTATGACATGAATGTGTGCATGAGGACAAGTGTGGTTGGGAGTTATGATTTCAGTAATATTGGCATTATAGACAGGAATTATAGACCGACTTCCAAACTGTCTTTTTTTTATCCAAAATTGTTGAAAAAATTGTTGCAGACCAAATCCTGCAACTGACTGAGGGTCATTACATTTTCAATTTTCAATCTGGTTTTCGTCACAAGTATAGTACTGAGACTGCATTACTAAGAGTGTCCAATGACATTATCATGCATAAGGTGGATAATCTATTCTTATTCTTCTAGATTTAACTGCTGCCTTTGATACCATCGATCATGCAATCTTGCTTGATAGGTTGGAGAACTGGGTTGGCATTTCTGGTACAGTGTTAAATTGGTTTCGCTCAGATCTGACTAATAGATATTTTAATGTTCGTATAATAATAATAATAATAATAATAATAATCATAATAATAATATTAATAATTACATTTATATAGCGCTTTTCTAGACACCCAAAGCGCTTCACATTGAAGGGGGTAACTCACTTCAACCACCACCAATGTGTAGCACCCACCTGGGTGATGCACAGCAGTCATTTTGTGCCAGAACGCTCACCACACATCAGCTTGAGGTGGAGAGGGAGGAATCATTGAGCCAATTACATGGGGGGGATGATTAGGTGGCCAGATGGAGAGCCAGGTGGGAATTTTGCCAGGACACTGGGGAACCCCTACTCTTTGCGATAAGTGCCATGGAATCCTTAATGACCACAGTGAGTCAGGACCTTGGTTTAGCGTCTCATCCAAAGGACGGATTATATAGTATTATGTATTAACAATCATGTATCCTTGTCAGCTCCCTTACTGTGTGGAGTCCCTCAAGGGTCTGCCCTTGGGCCAATCCTCTTCTATTTATACATGCTTCTTCTGGGTCATTTCTTTAGTCACTTTCAAGACATGTCATACCACTGTTATGCCAATGATACTCACATCTTTTTCTCTGCCAAACCCACTAACATGAATCAACTGTCCTCCCTCCATGATTGCTTAGCTGCCACCAAAGACTGGATGCCCCTTAATTTCCTCCATCTAAACCCTGACAAAACTGAAGTTCTCTTGATTGGTCCCAAGAACTTTGCCACTGCAGTTGTTCAGTTTATTGGGCCACTTCATTCAAACATCAAACCTACTGCTAAAAATCTTGGTATCATCTTTGACCAGAATATGTCTCTTGATCACCATGTTACTAAGCTTGTCCAGTCCTGTTTTCTTCAGCAAAGAAATGCTGAAAAAAGCAGAAATATTTTCTCTTTTAAGGCTATCGAAATATTAATTCCCTTTCATTTTCTCCCATCTAGATTACTGTAACTCCTTATACTCTTGCCTCAACCAAGCTACTTTAAATCGTCTACAGTTGGTGCAGAATGCAGCTGCTAGACTACTAACCAGAACTAGCCGTAGGTCCCATGTTACCCATATCCTTGCATCCCTTCATCGGCTTCCCATAAAATTCAGAATAATCTATAAAATCTTTCTGTATACATTGAAAGCACTGCATGATCTTGCCCCCAATTATATTTCTGATCTTCTCATTCCTCATTCCACTTCCTGACCACTCCAATCCTCAAACCTCAGTCTTTTATCCATCCTCCACTCCAACTGCAAAACAAAAGGTGATCACACCTTTACAGTTTTAGTTCCAAGCCGCTCAAATAATCTTCCCCAATCCATTAGATTTGTGGAATCTTTGGACTGTTTTTAATCCACCTTTTTAGGAAAGCCTTTTTATAGATCCCCATCCCTGCCTTCTGTTTTGGTTCGTTTCTGGCTTGGCCTGTTACTCCCTACGCCATGTTTTATATTCATTCAATTTATTTGATGTATTTACTCATATTTTTCTGGATTTAGTGTAACACACTTTGTAACTGTGTGTTTTTAAAAGTGCTATATAATAAAACTTTACTTACTTACTTGCTTATACCTTGTAAAACTATGTTGACTATTTTGGGCCCACTGCGAGGTAGAAGGAACATTTGCAAAATGCTCTGTGATTGTATTCAGCAGGCACTTTTCAGAAAGCTCACCCCGGAAAAATAATGCAAGAAAAGCTAGCTGTCAACATGTGATTCTGTCTCATAATACTGGGGAAAACCCACCAATGGCAATGTTTAGGAGTCTAATGACGCTTCTGTCAAATTCAACAACCTTGACCTAAGAGACCCAATGTTATATACGGCATATATTGTATGCTGTGTGCCACTGGAGAAACATCCTTTTTAACTGCATTAAAGTAATATATGCAATGTATTACATATTTACACATACATCTTCACATAAACACATACATTTATCTACTATAATTTGAAGCATATTTGTCAATATTCAGTCAAAATAGGTAAATAAATATCGTCGCTGTAATAGCATGTTTATGCCACCTAATATTTTCTCTTGGTGGCTCTCCAAACTGCATGTGTTAGACCAACTCGGCAAACAATTCATTCACTTTATCATGTGTCACATTTTGAGAAGAAACACACAACACATATAAAGTAAAGGTATAGTTGGTATATTCAACTTAACTAGTAAGTTGTTGTAGTTACGGTATATCCATTTATCCTAAACAGTGAACCCACATCACCTACTGGTGGGCAGCTGCTGCCCACAGTTTCAGCGACAGGCTATATTTTGGTTTTATTTTTAACAAATATAAAGTAAAAAAAAAAAAAGTGCCACTGTGTAAGTGTTTCTGTGAGTAATGTTTTAAAACTGCATCATCTAAATGCTATCAGTGTGACTTTTGTACAAGCAGGTTGCATTTGTGCACAGTAGGCTAACGTGTAGGCTCACTGCCCCTGAAGATGTGACTTTAGGGCTGCAAGTGGAATGGATGGAAGTTCGATATATTTGTAAGTAAAGTTAATCGGTTGTTTGTTTCAATGCTTCAGTTAGTTTTCAGGTGATCATCACGCCCCATACATTTGATTGACATGGCATGAAACAAGGCCAGTATGAATGTGGCCGATGGACAAGTAGAAGATTGGAGCATCGCACTGAAATACAACACACAACACATCACAACACAATATAATCACAGCAAACACAAAAAAGTGGAGAAAAAAGACCAACGTACGTTTGCTAATCCCCATAAGAAATGCACCCGAGAACATACTGAATTATTTGATGTCCAAGAGTCTTACAGGAAAACAAATTATTCCTTTTTGGTTTGCATTATTGGTCTCTCTCTTTCTCTCTGTGCCCTACAATTCAAAATGAAAGACAAAAAAAATATCCTTTCGGAGTGTGGGTTCAGTTACACAGTAACAAACAGTGTGCTCCACTGTCACAGTGAGTTTGAATTCAACTGACGGAAAAACTGATAACTTGTATTTGTGGCGTCAGATGAAATATAGTAAAAACCTGCAGATCTGAACCTCCGACCTTGCCAGAACCACTCTCACACCCCAGTGTAATGAGCCAACGCTCACCTGGTGACTCCGAAGACATGTTTTAGAGTTATAAAAGAACTGTATTTGACTGCTAAAAATACAAAGAACAAACTAAACATGAATTGTGCATGTGTTTTGAGGCTGTGTAACATTTGTTTGTTAGTAATGCTTCCTAACATTTAAATAAACAGACCTGAATTTGAGTTACAATGCCTTGTGAAATACTAAAAAGGTTTATTTTCATGTGTATGTTCATTCAGCTGTCAGTTTGTTGGCACGCCAGCCTGTTCGCCTGTCAAGCCAATTGGCAAGTCTGTTGTTTCTCCAGCATCTTTTCAGACACTCGGTGGAAGTCAACAGTCTTCAGTTAAGGTTAGCAGCAGAGTTAAAGTGAGGTGACGGCATCATCCATCGAAATATATCAATATGATAAAAACAAAGAAATAAAGGGACTGTGTCTCGTGGGTGCCTCAGATGTAATCTTTCTCAGTGGTGATTTTAATGAGGAAAATCAGGTTTGCTTCTCTATCAGATACGTTTTATTCTCTCCAACGTCCACAAAGATGAGAACTGAGTCTTGGATGGGGAATTGAAGAACACAGTATCTTTTTTTTTTTTTTGAGGAGGATGACAAAGGGTTAAAGGGAATTTTCTCATCTCATCGAGACTGCCGCCAGCGATCATCAAATGAGACAGTGAAATGATAACCTCTTTCTCCATCCTTGCCTCCTCAGCATAAATAAACATTCCCGCGCTCCCATTCCACTTCCCATCAACTCCCCTTTTCTCCTGACCTCCAGCTCCTGACCTCCAGCTCCTGAGCCACTGCGTCGTGTCCACCAGGTCATGTGACCTCCAAGGAGGCGGGTGAGACGCGGTCACACTCTGCACGGGAGCGCAGGCTGTGCCACTGCTCCACCGGCGTCCTCTGGGACAGCAAAAGGCGTCGCCAATGAGACGTCTCTGGCGGACCTGTAGAGAACTGGCCAATCACGATGCGACCCACAAAGTCGTTGCTGCTCTTCATGTTGTGGCCATACACTACCAGAGGAAGAGAGAAGGGGTGGGTGGGATGGAGTGGGGTCAAGGGGAAAGAGGTGTGGGTGAAATGTTAGGATGGAAAAAGAAAGGGAAATACAGATAATTTTAGCTGCTGCTGAATACAGAAATCTTTTGTATTTGCCAAACATTTTTTAACTGTACGTAAAACACATCATTACACCATCAAAAACATATCACTCATAAAAACACTGATAAAGCTCATATCACTGAAGTGAACTTTTGCAGTAGTTAGGAACTAAAGCCAATCCCTATGGGTGATCAAGCTGTGATATGATGCAGAAAAGCCAGTCTGATCTGGTGAGCTGTGGGCTGGTAGTGACCCAAGCAAGATCAATACAACAGAGGAGAAAATGTGAAAAGCCACTAGGGTGTTTGTTCTCTCAAAAGAGCATATATAGGGGTGTCCGGGTGGCGTGGCAGTCTATTCCGTTGCCTACTAACACACGGATTGCCGGTTTGAATCCCTGTGTTACCTCCAGCTTGGTCGGGCTTCCCTACAGACACAAATGGCCGTATCTGCGGGTGGGAAGCCAGATGTGGGTATGTGTCCTGGTTGCTGCACTAGCTCCTCCTCTGGCCAGTTGGGGCACCTGTTTGGGGAGGAGGGGGAACTGGGCGGAAAAGCGTGATCCTCCCACACGCTACATACCCCAGGCAAAACTCCTCACTGTCAGGTGAAAAGAAGCGGCTGACGACTCCACATGTATCAGAAGAGGCATGTGGTAGTCTGCAGCCCTCCCCAGATCGGCAGAGAGGGTGCAGCAGCGACCGGAACAGCTGGGAAGAGTGGGGTAATTGGCAAAGTACAATTGGAGAGAAAAAGGGGGGAAAAATAAAAATAAAAAACAAAAAAACAAAGCATATTACTCCCCATTTAAACTTTTCTAGGTCAATCTTTGTATCCCGATCAAACATAGTTTTATACACTCGACTTTGCCCCTTGCTTTCCGTCATATGCTGAGATGATAGTGACAATATGACTACTGTGTATTACTGCAAGAGTGTCAAGCTAAAAAATGAATATGGGGGTGGGGAGTTTTCCTGTTCTTTCTTGTACTGTGGGGGCATACCTTGTACGTTATGCAACTCTCGTGCAGTCCGCAAATAGATACTGTTGGGCATATCGCCCCTTTTTCATCTAGTGGGAGAAGGAAAATACTGAGGCACTGCCTGCATGTCTCCTCTTCTCTAGTGTTCAGATGTAGGTAAATAATCAGTTGAGAAGTTAGTATTCAATTATCTTATAATCAAAGGTTTTGAGTCATTGCAACCACGAGAGGTCCTTGATCATAGTCATAACTGTGCACAAAAATTATTAGGTTGACAGGCCCAGTAGTATGCGACAGACACGTACTCAGGGACAGAAAAACCAGCGTTTTCCCTGCTATTATAAGACTTTTGCGCAGTGCCCAAGTCAATTGAACGGAAGATATATATATATATATACACACTCACTGGCCACTTTATTAGGTACACCTTGCTAGTACCGGGTTGGACCCCCTTTTGCCTTCAGAACTGCCTTAATCCTTCGTGGCATAGATTCAACAAGGTACTGGAAACATTCCTCAGAGAGTTTGGTCCATATTGACATGATAGCATCACGCAGTTGCTGCAGATTTGTCGGCTGCACATCCATGATGCGAATCTCCCGGTCCACCACATCCCAAAGGTGCTCTATTGGATTGAGATCTGGTGACTGTGGAGGCCATTTGAGTACAGTGAACTCATTGTCATGTTCAAGAAACCAGTCTGAGATGATTCGAGCTTGATGACATGGCGCGTTATCCTGCTGGAAGTAGCCATCAGAAGATGGGAACACTGTGGTCATAAAGGGATGGACATGGTCAGCAACAATACTCAGGTAGGCTGTGGCATTGACACGATGCTCAATTGGTACTAAGGGGCCCAAAGTGTGCCAAGAAAATATCCCCCAGACCATTACACCACCACCACCAGCCTGAACCGTTGATACAAGGCAGGCTGGATCCATGCTTTCATGTTGTTGACGCCAAATTCTGACCCCACCATCCGAATGTCGCAGCAGAAATCGAGACTCATCAGACCAGGCAACGTTTTTCCAATCTTCTATTGTCCAATTTTGGTGAGCCTGTGCGAATTGTAGCCTCAGTTTCCTGTTCTTAGCTGACAGGAGTGGCACCCGGTGTGGTCTTCTGCTGCTGTAGCCCATCTGCCTCAAGGTTCGACGTGTTGTGCGTTCAGAGATGCTCTTCTGCATACCTCGGTTGTAATGAGTGGTTATTTGAGTTACTGTTGCCTTTCTGTCAGCTCGAACCAGTCTGGCCATTCTCCTCTGACCTCTGGCATCAACAAGGCATTTTCGCCCACAGAACTGCCGGTCACTGGATATTTTCTCTTTTTCGGACCATTCTCTGTAAACCCTAGAGATGGTTGTGCGTGAAAATCCCAGTAGATCAGCAGTTTCTGAAATACTCAGACCAGCCCGTCTGGCACCAACAACCATGCCACGTTCAAAGTCACTTAAATCACCTTTCTTCCCCATTCTGATGCTCGGTTTGAACTGCAGCAGATCATCTTGACCATGTCTACATGCCTAAATGCATCGAGTTGCTGCCATGTGATTGGCTGATTAGAAATTTGCGTTAACGAGCAGTTGGACAGGTGTACCTAATAAAGTGGCCGGTGAGTGTATATAGCTGTTATAAAGCTGTTTAAAGCACTGAAGCAAAAAAAAATAATCTACCTGGGTCCGCGGTGGTGTAGCGGTCTAAGCATCGGCTTTGTGTCTCACAGTTGCCCACTGGGGACTGGGGTTCGCGCCCCGGTCTTGTCAGATCAGACTATGGCCGGACTCGATGAAGCAGCAATAATTGGCAGCGCTGTCTTCGGGAGGGGGCGGAGTCGGCTTGTGTTCGTCACATGAATGCATCTCTGTGTGTGTCGCAAAAAGAAGTGGTTTTCGCCTTGTCACGGAAGTGGCGAGGTGTCTCCTTTGAGACTGCCAGCCGGAGAGATGCAGTTGGCGAACGCATGCAGTATGAGGGTGGGTGTTTGAACTAAAATAGGAATCGATTGGTCACTAAACTGGAAGAAAAAGGGAAAAATCTGAAATAAATTTTGAATAACAAAAATCTACCTAATAAAAACGTTTTGCCTGTCAGTCTGTGAATGTGCAGCCTCCTTGGGTGGACCTTCTTACGAATGCAACCAAATCTAATATGAATTTGCACTTTCCAAAAAGAAAAGGTTCGCTATGCAACCATTGTGGCCTAACCCTAACCCTTGTCTTTATTTTAATAATATAATAAAGCTGGGTAAACTGTTTACGCTCACGCATACGTGACTCACCTCTACAATTGACTCAAATGGGCAGGATGAGAATATGCAACACTTCCTGTTTTGACTGTAACCTACAGGAAGTTGTTTCTTTAAAACTTTAATTTTTTTTGGATTATCAAACATTTTATAACTTTTGATTAGTCGCTGGCCCATCTGAGTCAATCTTAGATGTGAGTTGCACATGTGCGATCGTAAACGGTTTACCAAGCTTTATTATATCACGAAAATAAAGACAGAGATCATTATTTTTGGTTCATCCAGTGTTTCTCCAGTTCTCCTGTGCTGAGATAAGCAGTGAATGATTTGCTGGCTTGCAAAATATAATCGATTTCTCATTCACTTTCATGACTCATATCCGAATACATAATGTTTTGACACTGTCGCTGCCCGATCTAAGTCAATTGTGCGCATGTGCAGCTTACATCTACGGTTGACTCCGATCAGGCAGCAACAGAAAGCAGCATTGGTCAAGCGCGCTAGAAAGTGAATAAAGGGAGGGAGTAACGGTAGCAAGAACAAAGGTTTTGAATCACCGCAACACGAGTGGTTCGTGATCATACAGTCATAACTGTGTACAATACATTTTAGGCTGATAGGTCCAGTAGTATGCATGATTAGCTGCGGACAGATACACAGACACATCCGACCAAATGCATAATCCCCTCCAGGCTCCCACCTGGCTGAAATAATGATGCACTACATAAAAGAGGCATTTGTCTTGACTTTTTCTAAAATCAAGAAGGCTTTACTTTTCAAACTCATTTCTGCTCCTTTCATGACTAAAATCAGAAATGTTTTGCAAAATATACAGGCTCTGTATTTTCTGCAAAATTCAGGAAAAAAAAAGTAGCCCCTATTTAGGGTTAATATCAGGCTCCCGACTCTTTCCCTCTCTCCTTCAGAAACCTACTCTGGTCAAGATTCCATTAAATGATCTTTTATGTTTTGTCTCCTTTTATTTCTCTCCTGGGGATAGCTTAAACTGTTATGGAAATAGAGCCACAGAGCTGTCTGATCCTTATTAACGTCCAACACCACAATTAATCTGACAGTCAGTCCTGCCGCTTGGGGGAAAAAAGAGAAAAAGAAGAAAGGGTGGGCTAAACATGAGTGAGTGTGTGTGTATGTTAGCTTGTTATATTGTGAGTGCATGAATTTCTGATCAAGCTCTTTAAAAAAGGGTACCCCCCCCCCTGAAAAATTCCAACACCGATGCTGAATACTGAATGAATTTCTATGATTCTTTGAAAATACGAAATGGCAAACAAAATGTAAGTGGTCTTCTCACTGTGGATTAGTCATCAGACTGATGGAAAGTGGAAATGAAGGAATGATGGAGCCAAAGCAGGAGGAGAAAGGAGACAGATGAACCATGAGGCACTACTGGACTCAAGCTTTAATCTCGCTATCTTAACCTCAAAAGAATTGTAGTACGTTGCCCTTAGTTGAAATACTTCAGTATTATTTTATGTCATGATTTATTTACAGTTTATTTGCCTGGACATATTTCTTCCACTTACAGACCGATTGACTGATAAATGTGCTCACAATACATGAGCATCACAATACAAGTACCATCAGGCCATCTTCATCTGTTATGGTACTGAAACCTCTGCTTTAACTCACTCCCTCTGAGGACATAATGAATCAAATGAAAGGTTTTGTAGTTTTTGTTGTTTTCGTTCTATTTCTTTCTCATCTTCTGCAATCGGTGGTCCAGTTTTCTGGCAACAGGTACTTTTTCTTTTGTTTCTAAACTTGCCATTTTTGTGCTTCTTGAAGATGCATGGGTAACCTAATTCCTGGGACCTACAAGACATATCTCGAAATTATTTACCTTTACTAATTTTATCTTTAGTTTAAAAAAACTTTTTCAGGTTAAGTCATCTTTTTTATGAGGTAAAACAACATTTTAACAGTTTCAATCTAATATCAAAATGATGCGTAACATAGAAATTGCCCTTAATAAAGTAACCTGGTAACATCACATCAGGGTAAAAGCACCATTATGTTCCTTTTAGGTCTGACTGCTGTCTTTGACACCAAGGACCAGGCAATTTTAAATGACTGCCTCGAATTTTGAGTTGGCTTTAAGGACACAATACTAAACTAATTCAGGTCCCATCTCTTACCAATAACGTTTTCCCGTCTTAACAGAAAACTAATTTCCTCTCCCACATCATGGAGTTCTACAGGATTCAGCTTTAGGCCCTATCCTGTTTTACCTTTACATACCTACATCAGTGAATTAGAGATAAATATTCCCCCCTTTGTTCTCCCCAATTGTAACTGGCCATTTACCCCACTCTTCCGAGCCATCTCGGTCGCTGCTCCACCCTCTCTGCCAATCCAGACAAGGCTGCAGACTATCACATGCCTCCTCCGATACATGTGGAGCTGTCAGCTGCTTTTTTTCACCTGACAGTGAGGAGTTTTGCCAGGGGGACATAGCAAGTGGGAAGATCATGCTATTCCACCCCAGTTCCCCCTCCCCCCTGAACAGGTGCCTCGACTGACCAGAGGAGGCGTTAGTGTAGCAACCAGGACCCATACCCACATCTGGCTTTCCACCCGCAGACATAGCTAATTGTGTCTGTAGGGACGTCCGACCAAGCCGGAGTTAACACGGGGATTCGAACCAACGATTCCCGTGTTGGTAGGATGGAATAGACAGCTACGCTACCT
Organism: Lampris incognitus; assembly: GCF_029633865.1. NCBI lineage: Eukaryota > Metazoa > Chordata > Actinopteri > Lampriformes > Lampridae > Lampris > Lampris incognitus. Next base: position 17,713,454 of record NC_079220.1, on the reverse strand, counting down.
GGATGGCCCCAACATACATCTACGTCTGAGGATAACTCTCTTGAGGATAACTCAGTGACATAAAATGTTCAATGTCATATTTTTTGTTGTAGGTAAAGGAAAGAAAATCAGAAACACTATTATGTTAAGTAGTAGAAACAGTACAAAGAAATATAGAGTAATATGAAGCTAGCTGTTAGAGATTTCTTTTAAGTGCCAGAGTAATGTCTCAGGGTAGCTCCAGGTTCTCAGGCAGGACCCTTCTGGCCATGTCCAAGTCTTTGATTAGGACTAAATAAGACTGGACCCCTACCATCAGGGCCTTGACGCATGGGCACGAGGTATCTGGGGGAACTAGAGCCAAGGGTGTCATCATTATCTTTAAAATCATTATTCATTCTCATCAGATCCGACTATAGCCGGCATAAGATATAAACTAAAAGCTTGGCCACGTCATTCATCTTTCACCATGTGCAGCACAGCTTCCAGCTTCCCAGTGGCTTCAGACAGCTGTGTCAAAACAGTCCAATACTGCTAAATCCACAAACAAACTCATGTCTGAACATCATGGGGTTAAACTGATGTCGGGAATTTGGAGAGTTTAGACAAAGAGTGTAATGTGGAGGGCATTCAGTCATGGCGTGGCTACCAAAGGAAGGTGAATTTTTGTCTGAATTCTAACTATGGCATAAACAACCTTGTTCACTGTTTATTACTACTTTTGACTTAATAATTCTCAAACCACACAAATCTAATAACATAGAAGAAGTTTCTGTTGTTAAATCCAGATTTTCAGATATGTCTACAGTAATAATCTTTCATCAGCACCCAGCATCATTCTGTGTGTCCTTCTCACCGGTGAAGACAAGGCTGACTTCGCTCAAGTCGTCATGGGGCACGCGGAAACTGAAGGACTCATTGTAGAAGGGGTCAATGGTGCCCCGCATGCAGGAGGTCTTCTTGGTTTTCACCAATTTCAGCCCCGTCACCAACTGGACCTTGACAAATGGATCTGTAGGGTACAATTAGAAAGGAGTGGTGATACTGATAAGTCAGACCAAAATCAATAATAAGATTTAACTCTTCATGTCTAAAAACTGAAACATGGTATAATAAGTAGTCTGGTCCTTATTAATATTCATGAGCTGAACTTTGAGTGACAAGTAAAAACAAGGGTTGGCCATAAGGGTGGGTGGGGTTTCATATTCTGATGATCTGATCTGACTGGCTTTATGTAAATGAAGCCCTTTTGAATGGAATTTATGTAAATGTCTCTGATGACATCATGAGTATCAGAAAAAAAGATAATTTGAAAGAAACTGAAGAAGGGGGTGGGTGAGTTTAAAAAGAGAAAAATAGAAAAACTGAATTTTTCCTTTTATACTTAAATTTTTTTCCAGTAGAAAGAGACAGCACAAAATGTATGGTGTTTCAACTAATGAGGTATGCTAGAAATATTTGTGCTTCAATTTCTGTCTGACGAATTGAAAATCGAAAAATTTTCTCAGGAGACACAGGTACCTTGGCCACACAAGCCCCCTCAGTCTATGTTTGTTTTTGCTCCACCAAATAAATTATTCAGTAAAGAAAAGGTCACAGGGTCAAAACGCTAATCTTGGCACCCCTGAGTGGTGCATGGAGGAAGTAAGCTGAAGCTCCAACAGTGTTTTTTCCCCCCAGCGATTGCATTCTACACAAACTTGAAAGTTCGCTATTTCAAACTGAAAGACTTGACCCTTATCTTTGCCTCCAGAATTGTATGCAGTATTGTAGCTACTACTGCATCATGATTAGCATCGCACTATATTATTTCTTTTCACATGGCTTATCAAATTTAAGTCAGTTTCTTTGGTCAGATTAATTTGTTCCATTTGTGCCTATTGTTGTTATTCATTTTGTTGTTATATGAACAAAATTATCAACAAAAATATCCCTGCTCTTGTTGAAGCTTTGAAATGAACTTGGAGTGTTATTGTTAAATTCACTGCTGAAAGACAATATGGATATTTGGCATGATAATAGAAAAGGTAGGGTCAATTAGCTCTATCATTTCTTCTTTCTTTGAGGTTTGAGATGTTGGGATTCTTATTTTCAAACCTGATCCCTTTTCTATTTCAATTATCTTTTTTTTGTTCAATGGTTGATCCCCATTACTGGAGCAAAGAGAAAAGCCTAGACTTCAGCAGCAACAAGATTTTTGCTGTTTGGTGAATAAGAGTCCTACTATACACCATAGCGCTGCTCACTGTGACTGCCTGCCATCACCACTGTGTATTGGCAGTTTAGTGCTGCATTGCAATGAAATGAGATCATGGTCTCATTTGCATGAATGGCCTATATTAAATCATACAACAAGACTCAAACTGTTCATCATGTGTTAACTGTAAGTTTTACTTATCTCTAAAAATTTCCTATTACATTTTTTTTCTATGACCAAGTGGATATCTGGGTTGTGCATAGCACTGAGATCTGTTTATTCTTGGTACATGACATTAGGATGTGTTTTTCTTTTTCTTCTTTCTCTCATGTGTTTTTGATGTTTTTTCCCCCTTTTCTCTTATTGTTCACAGTAGCTGAGTTTGTATTGTGCAGCACAACTTGCATTGAATTTGAACTATATAGTACAGTGGGAATTGAGTTTGAAATGTATAGTAGCTGAATTAACTTAAGAGTAGGTGAGAAGGGGTAGGAAAAAATAAGTGTATACTTCCTCCTACTCCTTTTCCAACATGTAACAAATAATCTGATGCACACGGAGATTTGTTCGCTGCATTTGATGTGTGGAATTGTTGATCACTTCAGATTATTGGCAGTGGCTTATCTGTATGTTATATCCTGCTTATTTACATTTTTGAAATACACTACCGTTCAAAAGTTTGGGATCACCCAAACAATTTTGTGTTTTCCATGAAAAGTCACACTTATTCACCACCATATGTTGTGAAATGAATAGAAAATAGAGTCAAGACATTGACAAGGTTAGAAATAATGATTTGTATTTGAAATAAGATTTTTACATCAAACTTTGCTTTCGTCAAAGAATCCTCCATTTGCAGCAATTACATCATTGCAGACCTTTGGCATTCTAGCTGTTAATTTGTTGAGGTAATCTGGAGAAATTGCACCCCACGCTTCCAGAAGCAGCTCCCACAAGTTGGATTGGTTGGATGGGCACTTCTTTGAGCAGATTGAGTTTCTGGAGCATCACATTTGTGGGGTCAATTAAACGCTCAAAATGGCCAGAAAAAGAGAACTTTCATCTGAAACCCGACAGTCTATTCTTGTTCTTAGAAATGAAGGCTATTCCATGCGAGAAATTGCTAAGAAATTGAAGATTTCCTATACCGGTGTGTACTACTCCCTTCAGAGGACAGCACAAACAGGCTCTAACCAGAGTAGAAAAAGAAGTGGGAGGCCGCGTTGCACAACTGAGCAAGAAGATAAGTACATTAGAGTCTCTAGTTTGAGAAACAGACGCCTCACAGGTCCCCAACTGGCATCTTCATTAAATAGTACCTGTTAGAGCCTGTTTGTGCTGTCCTCTGAAGGGAGTAGTACACACCGGTGTAGGAAATCTTCAATTTCTTAGCAATTTCTCGCATGGAATAGCCTTCATTTCTAAGAACAAGAATAGACTGTCGAGTTTCAGATGAAAGTTCTCTTTTTCTGGCCATTTTGAGCGTTTAATTGACCCCACAAATGTGATGCTCCAGAAACTCAATCTGCTCAAAGAAGTGCCCATCCAACCAATCCAACTTGTGGGAGCTGCTTCTGGAAGCGTGGGGTGCAATTTCTCCAGATTACCTCAACAAATTAACAGCTAGAATGCCAAAGGTCTGCAATGCTGTAATTGCTGCAAATGGAGGATTCTTTGACGAAAGCAAAGTTTGATGTAAAAAAAATCTTATTTCAAATACAAATCATTATTTCTAACCTTGTCAATGTCTTGACTCTATTTTCTATTCATTTCACAACATATGGTGGTGAATAAGTGTGACTTTTCATGGAAAACACAAAATTGTTTGGGTGATCCCAAACTTTTGAACGGTAGTGTAAATCATCACCATCATTCCATCATTTTTATGCCACATTCATGATTAAAATAGGGGTAGCAAAGCAGCTCCTTTCCCATGCAAAGTCCTCCATCTTCTCCAAATCCCACTGCATTACAAGGCCAAATGGCAAATAGAAATCAATTCAGTTTATCCTCCCAGCCAGCTGTGCTAAGTATACTTCCAATGCAATTTTTTCCTCTCGCAAATCCTTATCAGGTGTCTAAAAAAAACATGTCCTTTGTTGTTGTAGCTCTCTTGACCACCATGGTCTGCAACAATGCACACATTACTGCATTACCATCTGGCCATCTAATCATCCCTGCCATGTAATTGGCTCAATGTTTCCTCCCTCTCCACCTCAAGCTGATGTGTGGTGAGCGTTCTGGTGCAAAATGGCTTCCGTGCATCACACAGCTGGGTGCTACACATTGGTGGTAGTTGAAGTGAGTCACCCCTTTCAATGTGAAACACTTTGGGTGTCTAGAAAAGCGCTATCTCATCTCATCTCATCTCATCATTAGCCACTTCTCCGGGGTCGGGTCGGGGTGGAAGCATAATAAGTAGAGCACTCCAGATGTCTCTCTCCCCAGCAACGCCCTCTAGCTCCTCCCGGGGGATCCAAAGGCATTCTCAGGCCAGATTGGACATGTAGTCCCTCCAGCGAGTTCTGGGTCTACCCCGGGGTCTCCTCCCAGTTGGACGTGCCTGGAAAACCGCCAAAGGAAGGCGCCCAGGGGGCATCCTAATCAGATACCCGAACCATCTCAACTGGCTCCTTTCAATGCGAAGGAGCAGTGGCTCTACTCCGAGCTCTCTCCGGATTCCGAGCTCCTCACCTTATCTCTAAGGCTGAGCCCAGACACCCTACGGAGGACACTCAGGTTCAGCTGCTTGTATCCGTGATTTCACCCTTTCGGTCACTACCCAAAGCTCATGACCATAGGTGAGGGTTAGAACGAAGCTTGACTGGTAAATTGAGAGCTGTGCTTTCCGGCGCAGCTTTACCACAACGGTCCGGTACAATGTCCGCATTACTGCTGATGCTGCACCAATCTGCCTGTCAATCTCCCACTCCATCCTACCCTCACTTGTGAACAAGACCCCAAGATACTTGAACTCCTTCACTTGAGGCAACAATTCATTCCCAATCTGGAGGGAACAATCCACCATTTTCCGGTACAGAACCATGTCCTCAGACTTGGAGGTGCTGACTCTCATCCCAGCTATTTCACACTCAGCTGCAAACTGCCCCAGTACACGCTGGAGGTCACATTCTGATGAAGCCAACAAAACCACATCATCTGCGAAGAGCAGAGATGCAATTCTGAGGTTTCCAAAACAGACACATTTCTCACCTTGGCTGCTCCTTGAGATCCTGTCTATGAATATCACAAACAGAATCGGAGACAAGGGACAACCTTGGCAGAGTCCGACTTCCACCGAAAACGTATTTAACTTTATGCTGAGAATACGGACACAGCTCTCACTTTGGTTATACAAGGACTGGATGGCTTGTAGCAACTGTCCCAGTACCCTATACTCCTAAAGTACCCCCAGAGAGTGCGCCGGGTTATACGGTGGTAAGCCTTCTCCAAGTCCACAAAACACATGTAGAATGGCTGGTCAAATGCCCATGTCCCCCTCAGCACTTCTGCAAGGGTAAAGAGTTGGTCCGTTGTTCCACAGCCAGGACGGAATCTTGCATTGTTCCTCCTGGATCCGAGGTTCGACAATCGATCGGAGCCTCCTTTCCAGCACCCTCGAGTAGACTTCCCCAAGGAGGCTGAGCAGTGTCATGCCCTGATAATTGGAGCACACCCTATAAAAGCACTACATAAAATGTAATGATTATTATTACTGTTATTATTATGTTAGCTGCTGCACCTTTCTGACAGTATTTCTAACAAATCTATCCCCATCAGACTTCACATACCACAACTTGAATGGTTTGGACAGCCGCTCATTTGCAACCAAGAAGAACAAGCCACCTTTTTCCAGTTGTGAAGAAAAAGTAAGAATGTGTAGGTAAATGTTTTACTCATGTGGGCCTGTGGTTGTGTATTCTCTGTGTGCAGTGGGATCACTTACTTTACAATCACCACTGTAAATCCCAATTTACTTAACCTACAAATGTTGGCGAAACATAAGGTTCCTGAGTGAAGTTAATATTTTGTTTCTGAGCTAACGGAATCATTTAATAGATGTCATATGATTACGTAATTTCAAACATTTTATGGGTCCACAAAGCTACTCTGCCATTTACTGCCTTTGGAGTACCTCACCAAGTGGATTTGGTGACGCAATTACACAAACTTGGCTGAGCTTGGTGAAGTGAAGGTGATTAGATGTTGATTTTTAAATTTTTTTTTTTTTTAACGAAAGTTGTTGAAAAGATGCCTAATGTGACCGGGGAAATGAGCTAACATGGTGAAAATCAAAGTCAATTTTCATTTCAAGATGTCTTTAAAGTGTGCTCAGATGTGGTTCTGTGTTGTGTACTGGGTGTACCTGAGCCCTGGCACATGTCAGTCTGAAGCAACTGCTTGGCTCTTATGATGTCCACATTGAGCCTCCCTGCACTGGGCAGGTAGGTGAGAGACAGAAGCAGCTCACCTAGTTCCACTTCATTCTTCAGAGGAGGTGGAGAGAGAGTGAAAGGCAGAGATAGACAGTGAGAAAAAGAAGGATTAATAGCATTAGTTGGAAATGGTAAACCTCACACTATTGGATAAAAAGACATACGACAGGAAGATTTCATTTCCATTCACATTATTATGTACAGTATGAGCAAAAAAGCATCCAAAATACCTCCAGGTTTCTGGGCTCCACAATCTCCCAGGACATATAAAGTGGACATCCAACATAGACACAATCGTCAAAACGGCCCAGCAGAGGACGTACTTTCTCCACCAGCTCAGGAAGTTCAACCTACCTCAGAAACTGCTGATTCAGTTCTACACTGCAATAATCCAGTCTGTCCTCTGGACATCCATCACTGTCTGGTTTGGTTCGGCCACCAAACAGGACAGGGACAGACTACAATGGACAGTTAGGTCTGCATAGAAAATCATTGGTGCCAACCTGCCCTCCATTCAGGACTTATACACCTCCAGATTCAGGAAACAGGCAGGCAACATCACTACAGACCCATCACACCCTGGTCACAGCCTGTTCCAACTCCTCCCCTCTGGTAGGCACTACAGAGCACTGCACACCAAAACAACCAGACATAAAAACAGTTTCTTTCTGCGGGCTGTCATGCAAATGAACGCTTAACACTGTTAAATAAATCCAACCATTTTGTATATACTGCACTCTACGTTGTACGTATACTGGTATGCTCTGTCATGTCCATCTACCTCAGGCATGTATGAAAGTAACCTGCTAACATCTATTTCAGCGTCTCTGAGCGTATATTCTCTGCACCATTGCACTTTATCACCTCTTATTTCACCTGTATAAGTCAACCCTTGTGTATATATCTGAGGAAACTGGAGTAAAATTTCATGTATGTGCAAACCTACATGGCCAATAAACATGATTCTGATTCTTAAAAGATAGAAAAATATTCCTTTATCAGAATTAGAAACTGATGTTATATTGATCTATTTGGCCTACATGATCTCAATGCATTTGATTCAGATTTTTTTGCAGTGGTATTATTGTGTCAGACAAAAAACATATGGACAGAAATAATAGTATAGCCCAAAGCAGTTTCCCAAAAATAGCTGCACTCAGAAAAGGCAGTTCAGCTGCCCATTGACACAGGGATAGTATTCCTATTGAGATAAGCAAAGCTGTCAGTTGATGGAGCCATAATAAGTACATGTGTGTAGTCTATGGTGTTGGGTTGGCAAAGTTTAAAAAGCTCAGCTCCGTTGCAGCTTGACTGTGAGGTAATTTGATATGGCCTACTCAAGCCTAATGATGGCACTGAGCACATTGGGGTGTATACAATTTATAGCCACACATACATCCAACCTGTCTTTTCTTGGTGCACCACATGCTAAATCCTTTAGCAGAGCAAAAGCACAATGCAACTTTGCCTATTTTACATTTTGTTTGTGCAAATTGATAGTTGAGAATTTGTCTCTCTCTTTGTTTTTATTGTACTCTTTTGTTTTTTGAGGCGAATGCCTGACCTTTATCAAGTTATTGGGTTGTGCATAATTTTATGCTACACTCACATACACTCAGCAACCTTCGTGAGGTACACACATTTTCTCAAACTAATTTGACACTCAAAATAAAATCATATGTAACACAACGTCAGTGTAAACAATTTACATGGAAAATATTTATATACTGCTTGATGAATGAGTCCCAATATTGATGCCGGTGAAAATAGGAGGAAAAAAGGTAAACCAAACATTTGCATACAGCAGTCCTGCATAACTGGTGAGACCGTATAAACGTTACTCAACAAAAACCTTCATCAGCATGTATTTATATGTTTTGTCAGTTCTGACGGCAGCACTTTGATTTCTGCACTGAAGTTCTTCTGCTTTTTAGATCCTTTTCAGCAGGATGCATTAAGAAGTAGTGTCTTATCAGTTGTTCAGATTTCTCTAAAATCTTCTTTCCCCACAGAAAAATAAGTTTTTATATGGTCTTATTGAGTAATATGCTATACAAATTGAGGGTTTAAAGGTACACACTCAATTTACAAACAAACGGCATTTGAATTTAATGCAAGTGTAAAGACGAAACTGGTTGTATGACAAAGTTTTGAAAATGTGATCTTACCCTATTGGTCCAAATATAAGACGTGAATTTTTTTCCCTTGAAATGTTTAAAAAAGTGGGGTCGTCTTATATTCGGGGGGTCTTTAAATGTCAATGTACAATCACAACAACAGATGGCACCAAATATCTGTAAAGCGAGTGTTCCCCTCCTGACTGAAGCAGCCTGTTTTTGACTGGACCAGCCAGTTGGGTCAGCCCTACAGTGTCCCCGAGTGATTGACTGAGTGATCAGTTTGACACGACTGGGCTGCTGGATCAGGTGACGACCAATGTCACTGGTAAACACGAAAGTAGGCCCTGAGTCAACACAGCGGTTTGCACACTAACTAATGCAATATAGACGAGTTTCCTGTTAACAAACATTACTGGGTGCGTGCGCAGCCCTCAGAAGATTATGAGATGCATAATCTTTTGAGAGCTACCAAAGCGGTTCAACAATGAAAATGTTCATGTGACCCCTTTGGAATATTGAACATTTCCACCCATCCTTTTGGCGGTTTGTGCAGTTTATTGCACAACAATTGCGCGTCATCTCTGCTGTATCTGAACTCGATCTTGGTTAAAATCTCTGCGCTGTAGCTGCTTTCTGCCCCCTAGTTGCGCACGCATCTCTGTGATGATGTTGCACGGAAACCCTCCTATATTACTGCTCGATCAACATCTCTGGTGCTCAGTGAATTAATTGAAGAAATAACTAATTGCATAGACAAAAAAAAAGTTTGCAGTGGGAATATTTATAGATCTAAAAAAGCTTTTGACACTATTGATCACAATAGATTAATAGACAAATTGGAACGGTATGGTATCAGAAGGGTGGTGCAGAACTGGCTTAGAAGCTATTTAAGTAACAGGCAGCAGTTTGTAATGATAGGTGAACATAAATCGTCATGCATGGATATTACTTGTGGTGTACCCCAGGGGTCAGTTTTAGGTCCAAAACTGTTCATTCTGTGCTTAAACGATATATGCAAGATATCAAAAAATATGAAATTTGTTTTATTTGCTGATGACATGAATATATTTTGTTCTGGTGAGAATTTACAGTAGCTTTTGGAGCTGACCACAATAACAACGGAAAAATTAAAATAGTGGTTTGACATAAACAAATTATCCTTAAATCTGGACAAAACAAAGTTTATATTGTTTGGAAATTACTTAATTAATTCAAAAGTAAAAGTAGTGATTGACAATGTCCAACTAGAAAGACCATATGAAAATACATTTCTAGGTGTGATACTAGACCACAAAATCTGCTGGAAACCTCACACAACATATGTGCGAGCAAAGCTGGCAAGGAGCATTGCAGTCATGAGAAAAGCAAGACACATTCTGGATCATTAATCATTGCACACTCTGTATTGTTCATTTATTTTACCATATCTGAACTACTGTATGGAGGTATGGGGTAACATCTACAAAACCAATCTACAACCATTATGTATACTAAAAAAAGAGCCATAACAATAGTTAATAATGTAGGATATTGTGAACACACCAACAAGCTATTTTTAAAGTCAAGTGCCTTGAACTTCAGGGATTTAGTAGAATTTAATACAGCACAAATAATGTTCAAAGCAAGAAACAAGCTAATACCGAGTAATATACAAAAAAAATTTCCAGATAGAGAAGGAGAATATAATTTGAGAGGGAAATCAAACTTCAAGAAATTCTGTGTTTGTACAACGTTGAAGAGCATGTACATTTCAATCTGTTGGGTAAAACTGTGGAACAGTCTGAGCATGGAACTCAAACAATCTACAAACATTACACAGTTCAAGAAGAAGTACAAAGGACTGATTATCAAGAGATATAGGGATGAAGAAGAGTTGTGTTAACTGTCTAAGTTTTATTTATCTCTAAACATTTCCTAATACTTTTTTTTTCATTTTTCTTTCTATGACGCTGAGTGGATATTTGGGTTGTTCGTAGCATTGAGATCTGTTTATTCTTGGTACATGACATCAGGATGTGTTTTTCTTTTTCTTTCATGTGTTCTTGATGTTTTTTTTCTTCTTTTTTTCTCTTATTGTTCAGAGTAGTTGAGTTTGTATTGTGCAGCACAACTTGCATTGAATGTGAACTATTCAGTACAGTGGGAAATTGAGTTGAAATGTATAGCAGCTGAATTAACTTGAGTAGGTGAGAAGGGGCGTCTGGGTGGCGTGGCGGTCTATTCCGTTGTCTAACAACATGGGGATTGTTCGAATCCCCGTGTTGCCTCCGGCTTGGTCGGGCGTCTCTACAGATACAACTGGCCATGTCTGCGGGTGAGAAGCCGGATGTGGGTATGTGTCCTGGTCGCTGCATTAGCACCTCCTCTGGTCGGTTGGGGTGTCTGTTCAGAGGGGGAACGGGGGGGGGAATAGCGTGACCCTCCCACATGCTACGTCCCCCCTGGTGAAACTCCTCACTGTCAGGTGAAAAGAAGTGGCTGGCGACTCCACATGTATCGGAGGAGACATGTGGTAGTCTGCAGCCCTTCCCAGATCGGCAGAGGGGGTGGGACAGCAACTGGGACGGCTCGGTCGAGTGGGGTAATTGGCCAAGTACAACTGGGGAGAAAAAGGGGGAAAAAATAAAAACAAAACAAAAAGAGTAGGTGAGAAGGGGTAGGAAAAAATAAGTGTATACTTCCTTCTACTCCTTTTCCAACATGTAACAAACAGTAACATGCAGTGAGGTCCATGGCTGGGTTGGCAGAAGACGGCAAGCCAGAAAGTGGGAGGGAGTCAAAATACATCCGTTCACAAAACGTGAGACAGGTTAGCGATGAGCCTCATCGTTGATACTGGAATACACTGTAAGAACAGACTACGCATGCGCAAAACTCCGAAACCGTTTGCTTTCATTCCACACGCCAGAGAGAGGCACAAGCAGACTCTGCCTCAGCATTCATGAATGCTAGCTTTGGGAGCAAGCCATCCTGAATAGGGCATGACTTTTATTGATAAAACAACAAGTTTTACATGATTTTTTTAACAATTGTTTTTTACAACAATCTTAACAAATTAAAGTTAAAAAAATATTAAATAAATAAATATTTTTTTAACTATCACGATATTTTTTTTTTTTTCTTATTAGCCTGGGTGAGGCACTGCCTACCCTGCCTCCCCTGACTGCACACCACTCGTAACAAATATGCATACGGAGATTTGTTCGCTGATTTTGATGTGTGATCACTTCAGATTATTGGCAATGGCTTATCTGTATGTTATATCCTGCTTATTTACATGTTCGAAATAAATCATCATTCACTGCTGGTGGATACTACTGAGATGCCTCATTGCAAAAAAGTCCAAATCACAAACACCAGCGCTAATAGCCACACACATTTTAGAGTGAAAATTATTAGCGTCTTCAGAGAGTTGGTGGTATCTGAAGCACATTCATAAGGGTGTCACGCCTAGACTTTCCAGTGATCATGGCAGCAGTAATTGTAGCCAGGTCATTATTTCATATAAAAAAATAAATTGGCGCTATTCAACTATAAATAATCAGGGTTTGAAAACTGCTGTCCAGTACAGCTGCTGTTCATGGGACCGATCAATAAAGTATTTCTGATTCTGATGTCAAAACATCCACTTTCTAAATGTAGTTGCGGCCCAGCCATATACTAGGTTTTAACCTAGTCTTGGTTTCTCTCTGTCAGATTTGTTTCAAGACGGTTCTACAATTAAACTGCACTTCAATGGTTAATGCAGTTATTGAAAGTTTGATAGGCTAAATGGTTGTTTTTTTACTATAAGATGGATTGCCTAATTGGTATTAGAAACATCAATAGACTAATATTTATTTTAATTTTTATGGTATTTGACCATAAGTCATTCATTTACAAATGTGACTAGGTTTTATTTAATTTAAATGTGGCAATTTCACCTAAGAGATATGGAAACATGCTTTTATTTAAAAGATATTAAAAGCAACAGCCTACCTTGTTTTATTCAATGTTTTTATTATCATTATTTTAAATTAAAATGATTTTCTTCATGAAAACATGATTTGGTCTTCAAAGTCTTTTTCCAAAAATTTGCCTTGAAAAAAAAATGGGGGGGTCATCTTATAATCAGGGTCATCTTATGTTTGAGTTAATTTGTCATGTACAGCTCTGTCATGTACAGTTAAATGAAGGACACATACCGGGAAGGGTACTTACATACATGTTGATGAAAACCCCAGACCCCTGAACTGAAGCCTTTGCTTTGTTTCTGGGATGAACAGGAAAGGTGATGATTATGTCCATCAAAAGGTAATTGGGCATAACTAATATGCTCATGATGAACACTTTTAGTGAGTTTGATGAATTTATTTTGTGTAGGACATTTACAGGTATGCGTGAGTGGATGCTTAAGTGTGTGGAGTGCACGTGTATATATTCATACACATGTGTATATACTATACACGTGTGTATCAGTGCAGGAAAGACTGCATGTGTCTATACGAGCCAACCATACCTGCGAGCTGGGCACCAGTGCCTTCCACCAGTGGCCTCCTTTGACCAGGTCCACCTCACTGAGAGGCAGCGCCACCTTGCCGATGACACAGTGACGTGAGAACTTGTCAAAGTCCACCACCGACAGCAGTAGTGTGCGTCTCTGGGCCTCTAGAAAGGGAAGTTCAAAGGTAAACCGCTCCTCAAACACCGGGTTCTGGGTCTTTCTTTTCACTCCTGTTTGGCGAGAGTTCTTGTGGTCTGGCAACAGGCTCATCTTTACGTAGGGGTTGGAGTGGGCCATGTCTTGCCGTGCACCGTCACAGGTCAGTGGGGGTGGCAGGTCACGAGCCTCGATGACCCGCACACCTAGATGTCCATTGATAAGGTCATATCTAGAGGTTATGGAGAGAGAAGAGATGGGAAAGTCCCTTATCAAGGCAAGTTGAATCAGTTCATTTAGACACAATGTTTATTGACAGAAAGGTTTCCAAAGTGAGGTCACTTAGATGAGTGATGAAACGTTTCTGTCAATAAACGTTGTTTCCAGATGAACTGATTCAACTTGCTTTGGTTTTCTTTTTTTTGTGTGGATTCCCCCCCCCCTTTTTTCTCCCCAATTGTACTTCGCCAATTACCTCACTCTTCTGAGCCGTAGCGGTCGCTGCTTATATATATATTTCACCTCTCCCTTCCCCATTGGACGTTGTGCACGTGATGTGCATGATGAGGCAGTAAATGGTATGCTCTTTCACAGTAGCTTTGTTGACAGGTGAGGATTGCTTATGGCATGAAACAGGCTTGTACTGTCGCATACAGAATTTTCTTGACTCACTGGGTTATTTTGCTCCTTATATGTTGAGCACGTTTCCTACCATTGAGCATTTCTTTTAACAAAGGTATATTTGAATACATATATATATATATATACATACAGACACACGCATATACACACACACACACACACACACACATATATATCAACATGGATACAGGAAAAAAGATTTTAATACATTGCAGTGTATTAAAATATTTTTTCCTGTATCCGTGCTGATATTCCGCTCCTTATTAGTTGAGCACTCACAAAAAGCATTGACGATTTCGGAAAAAAAAACTCTCTCTCTCTATATATATACGAGATAAATCCAAGCATCTTAGAGGAGCAGGACGACTGATTTATTTAAGTATTCAGTTGTGAAGTTCCAAACTGTTATTTTAACAGGATATCAATCAAAGTAAGAGGAACAAAATAACTTTAAATGTAGACATTTATCTTGAAATGTTAAGACTAGAAGTTGACTTTACTTCTGCAGGTTTGCAACAGCTACTATTAACAATGGTTTAAAATTCTGTTGCTCAACTCTTTTTAGACACACATTAATTTAAGCCTACTGAGCTCCAGAGTGTAGTTATAATCATGTATTTGGACACATGAATTGTAATTGCAGTTGCAGAGACTATTTTCGGTCATTGTGGATTGTTAAGGGCTGAGGATCTTACTGAGTGCTGAAGTGGAGCGTGCCCAGTTGGTATCGGAGAAGGATCTCGTCATCTGTCAGCAAGTCCACGTCTTCCCCAGAGGACTCATGGGAGTAGAGCTGAGGCTCCAGCTTGTGGAAGCATTGGTCAGGAGGGGTCTGGGGCCTATGCAGTGGCTGGATGACCTCCTTTCTGGGTCCCATCGCCCAAAACTCAATGGGCTTCACATCCACCAAGGGTGATCCAGGCTTATAATTGTCCAGACCTGAGAAAAGATAAAGTGGGGATGGAAAGAAAAGGAGAAAGCAGATAAAAGGAATACTAGAAAAGGAAAGAGAAAACTTTGAGGAAAAAAAAAAAGAACAATTTAATGGGCTTCTAATGTGTGTTTGTTGTTGAGTCAGGAATATTCAAAATTCAATTCAATTCAATTCAATTTATTGTCATTAAAAACAATGTGCAGGCACATGTTAAAAATTAAATGAGGGCTGTGGCTTCACTAAACAGTGCAAGACAGACACAGACAAACACAGCAAACACAATATAAGATATACACACATGAAGACCAAAAGCTAAAAATAAGTTAAAAAGAGCCAAAAGGTACCAAAGGTAAAAATTTGAAATTATTATTGTAAAAAGCCATAATGTGCTGGAGGGGTTGGAAAGCGTTGATGAATACCAATTGCAAAATGATAGCTTCTGGCTTTCAAACCCTGCATTCTAGCCTTTACTTTTGTAAACAAACCAGTAGAGGGCTCCTCGTCCTTTAGAAATCCAGTGCCATTGCACAAAATGACAGGTCCTCACACATTCATCTTACTGTGAGTTTCAGCTTTCAAATGTCAAAGATCCACCTTCATAATACAACTCTAAACAATCCAAAGAACCTATTCATCTGACAAAAAATCATATTGCCAGTGTTGCTCCAAAAATAAGATACTGGTATCACTTTTAACAGGGGGTGAAAACTGTGACTCAAAGGCATAAAACCTGATGGCTAGCTGGTCAAGCCACTGTTCTCCACAGTTGTACTTGGCCAATTATCCCGCTCTTCCGAGCCATCCTGGTCACTGCTCCACCTCCTCTGCTGATCCGGGGAGGGCTGCAGACTACCACATGCCTCCTCCGACACATGTGGAGTCACCAGCCACTTCTTTTCACCAGACAGTGAGGAGTTTCACCAGGGGGACGTAGCATGTGGGAGGATCACGCTATTCCCTCCAGTTCCCCTCCCATCTGAACAGGCGCCCAGACTGACCAGAGGAGGCGCTAGTGCAGCGACCAGGCCATGTACCCACATCCGGCTTCCCACCCGCAGACACGGCTAATTGTGTCTGTTGGGACGCCCGACCAAGCCGGAGGTAACATGGGGATTCGAACCACTGATCCCTGTGTTGGTAGGCAACGGAATAGACCGCCACGCTACCCAGACACACGTTTTACATTTATGCAGCATTTTTGCATAAGTAGCTCGTGAAAGTGTGAGATGATATTAGTGTTAGCTGTGTGACGTGGGTCACCATCACTTAAAGGAACTGTTGCCAGTACTGCAACCTCGACTGGTCACTTAGAGTGGTAACTAGAGAATAAATTTTATTGATTGTATCTTTAAAAACGTGCTTTTCACGCATTGTATTGTTAAGTAATATAGAAAATAAAAAGAAATATTTAAAATGTAAGTAGCAAACTGTCATTTTCTTTCACTCAGGCTTGACCAGCACCAAGCTTAATGCTTTAAGGAATTTTAAAGGAAATAAATACATCTATACACAAAGCCTGTCATCCTCCCAGCCAATGGACCAAATGTAGTACTTAAGCAAAGTATTACAAAAGCTATATCCGTTGAAGATGCTTTCTAATCTATAATTTTAGTGCAAGGACTGCCCTTTGAGGTTTTCGTTGACTGAATGACTCGCTGGTTGAGCGATGCACCAGCCCCTGTCTGACTTACTAGAGAGCTGCTGAACCATGCTGAAGGTGGAACGAGACATGTCAGCACTGGAGCCCCTCTCGGAGGAGTCACCGTCTTGAGCCTCTGCTACATCTCCGCAGGACAACCCCGAATCTGCATTCTTTTCATCGTCACACTTCTTCATTCTGGGATGAGAGAGAGAGGTAAATAAAAATGAATTCAGAGAGACAGATTTTATAATAGAGGAAGAGGAAATGAGTAAAAGCTGAGCAGCAGAGATAGAAGAAATAAAAATATAGGGCTGCTGACAAGAGTGATCCTAGTTTGGCTCAAAATCTGCTTTATTTTCCAAATCAGTTTTCACATGCCAGGAATTTGAGTTGATTGGTTTCTCTCTCACACACACACACACACACACACACACACACACACACACACACACACACACACACACACACACACACACACACACACACACACACACAAATGTAAAGTGAAAATCTAAGTGAAAATCCAAGAGTCCAGCATATATGTGTGTGTGTGTGTGTGTTGGGGATGGGGGCCCATTTAGATATTGAGGAAGGTCGCTGCTGGTGGGACAAAGCTGATGTGCCTGGGTTACTTTTGTTATAAACTGTCCTGTATTGCTGTTCAGATGAGAAACCTTTAAATAAGTGTTAGGAGGGGACTGGTGGGTCACAGGCTTGTACGCTTTCTAGATCGGGAGTCGGAGAAGTTGCGTCAAGTGGATATCTTGCAGCTGAGGGTGCTCTCTCCCAGCTTAAGGCTCATCCAAACTAGATAATTATGGAGGTGAGTGTGGACACAGTGATCGAACCTGATCATCATGTCTGTGGCTGATTGAATTTCTTATGTTGCTGCAGGAGGCACACTCATTTGTTGGTCTGCAGTAAGGAGACTGGTCAGTGCTGTCTCTCATGCAAACTCTGGCAAACTAACAGCAGGGTATTTGGATATGCAGATGTTGGTATATAGGAGAGTCACACATCCTTTGGTAGCACTGGCACTGAGGGTCTTCTTCTGTATTGAAGTCAGTGATTCACCAGAAAATGGCAACTGGCATTATTAATACAACAGTTAGGAAAACTTAGCCTGAAGGAGCTCTGGTACACTAACATGGGATGCAGAGCCGGAGGCCACATATTGTGTCCTGGCATATGTTTCCCAGCTGGGGAGGTGATGTAGGATGAAAGGCAGGTCCTTACCGATCATATCTGACACGGACCTGTTGGCTCTGTACATAAACTTCAGGGGGTCCAGCAGGGGGTCTGTGATTGTTTTTAAGGTGGGGTATGGCAAATCATTTAAGGGTCTTCATGACGAGGCAGGTCAGCAGAGGAAGCTTGATGTCGGAAAGGCCTGTGATCCTTGACCTTTCAGGGACCGGTGATAAGGTGATGCTATTCAACATGAGCATACAGTACGGAGCAGTATGGAGCTCTATGGACCGGTTGAATATGTGAAAGATTTCTGAGGTAAATAAGCACCCATTGAGTTTCTTCACACTTTATTATTCATTCAATGGCTTATCAATTAAGTCTTGCCAGAGGAAACTGATAATCATAAAAATGCCGATTCCTCTTGTCACATCGAGAACAGCATGTCAGGAATTTTCCACAAAGCTGCCAGCTTGAAAATTCAAGACATTAAATGTAACAAACAGCGAAAGATGCACGTCAGATTAAATTGTCAGTTCTGCAATGTGCATAACCACTCAGTAAATTTAGTCTTTTTTTTATATCAAATAGGCTTTGGCAGCATTCACAGATGCCAAGATTGCCATCATATTATAAATCACATCTTCAAAAATACAATTTCATAGGCGTCCGAGTAGCAGGCTATTCCGTTGCCTACCAACACGGGGATCACCGGTTCGAATCCCCGTGTTACCTCTGGCTTGGTCGGGCGTCCCTACAGATACAATTGGCCGTGTCTGCGGGTGGGAAGCCAGATGCGGGTACGTGTCCTGGTCGCTGCACTAGCACCTCCTCTGGTTGGTCGGGGCGCCTGTTCAGGGGGGAGAGGGAACTGGGGGGAATAGTGTGATCCTCCCACATACTACATCCCCCTGGTGAAACTCCTCACTGTCAGGTGAAAAGAAGCGGCTGGAGACTCCACATGTACCAGAGGAGGCATGTGGTAGTCTGCAGCCCTTGCCTGATTGGCAGAGGAGGTGGAGCAGCGACCAGGACAGCTCAGAAGAGTGGAGTAATTGGCCAGATACAATTGAGGAGAAAAAAGGGGGGGGGGGTAGCCACAAAAAAAAAAGTCATATAAGGCCTTTTTATAATACTTATTTTTCAATGGTTTTATTCTTACTCATACATCGTCTGTTATGTACTGACTCCATGACTCTGTTATTATGTACATATGTTATGAGTCTTTTCCATTGTCAGGGAATTCTATCATCCCACATAACTGTTTCATGTTTTTCTATTTATCTATTTCATCTATTCGATTTGGGGCGGCATAGTGGTGCAGTGGTTAGCATGGTTGCCTCACAGAGAGAAGGTCCTGGGTTCGAGCCCCGGGGTAGTCCAACCTTGGGGGTCGCCCCAGGTCGTCCTCTGTGTGGAGTTTGCATGTTCTCCCCTTGTCTGCATGGGTTTCCTCCGGGGGCTCCAGTTTCCTCCCACAGTCCAAAGACATGTAGGTCAGGTGAATTGGCCCTACTAAATTGTCCCTAGTTATGAATGTGTGTGTCGGCCCTGTGTGATGGCCTGGCGGCCTGTCCAGGGTGTCTCCCCGCCTGCTGCCCAATGACTGCCGGGATAGGTTCCAGCATCCCTGTGAGCAGGATAAGCGGTTCAGATAATGGATGATTTGATTTGTCCCAATCATTTAGCAACAGTAGCTTCTTTTTGAAGTGTGCTACACAAGTCACATTTATTATTTTGCTGTAAATCTTGTTGCTTTTTACGTTTGTCAATTCAAATTAGGTAAGAGGAGTAAAATTCTCACACAACACTCTAACACACTCGAGGTAAAAAAAAATACAAACTTAAAATCCTTTTCAAAATTCAAAAGTGACAAACACTTTACATGGGCTTCATATAAGTCATGAGACATTCATAATTCAAAGTGTTGCGCTAAATGCCTCATTATAAAAAGATAATTACATTTCCTGGACAGTTTTCATTAAATCAATAGTTATATCCTGCAAGAGAAAATAGAAACTGTCTCTCTCTCTCACACACACATATACACACACACACACACACACACACACACACACACACACACACACACAACACCCCCCCTCCACTGACTCAGTTCTGCTTATTGGTTTATCAACGTAAAGATGAGCAGGCCCCAAGGAGGACCAGATCAGAGCTTGGCAAGCAATGTGGTCTGCCTTACTGTAACACCAGCTACTTCCTCCTCACGCTGAAGGACAACTGCAGGCGGTGGGGACTGCAAACATGCTTTATTAACTTACTGCGAGGGGCCGTGACAGCGGTTATCAACGACTGCCATCACGCTTCTCATCTGGATCCCTTCCGAAATACTAATCCCCCAAAATACTGCCGTTAAATTATTAAACTGGACTCTAGGAGACACAAAAGTCCTTTTGGAGGCGGTGCAATAGACTAGGGACATGAGAACAAACTTGGCTGTTCTGAATAAATGAGCGGATGCTGCTGCAAACCTGCCTTCTGGGAACCGTGCTCCACGGGTGTTTGATGCGGGCTGATTAAATAATACACATAATGCACAACAGGCTCGTGAGATGAAACTAAATAAAGGCTGCGATATCTCAAATCCATTGCTGAATGCTGATGAGGCATGTTAAAACAACACCACTATCTGTATCTGTAGGTTTAGTCCACAAAATATCTGAAAATAGTCGAGACATTTTCTGACAGATACGTTTTCTGTATTAAAAGGCAGATAATGTGTTTCAGAAATAAGGGTCCTGTAAGATGTGTGTGTGTGTGTTTGTGTGTGTGTGTGTGTGTATATATATATATATATATATATATATATATATATATATATATACACATACATGTAGTTGTTGATATTTTTCTGTGGCTTAGAAAAAGTGGCTGCTTGGAGGTGGTACTTGGATGCTTGAGTTTAATCAGAGGTGGTAACTAGTCCAAAAAGTTTAAGAAACACTGGGGCAAAAGTTTGCCTAAAATTTAGCTCTCAAGGGAGACATGAGCTGGGAGCCTTCCATGTTTCAGTATGTCAGAAAACAGAATTATGAAAGAGATTCTCCCATGGGACGAAACTCACTACACTCCCTGGACAAGGGAAATTTATTTTATTTTCATGGAGTCTGACCACCAGCACTTTTTTTGTGTGGATTGTTTTCCCCCTTTTTCTCTCAATTGTACTACTTCTGAGCCGTCCTGGTTGCTGCTCCACCCCCTCTGCCAATCTGGGGAGGGCTGCAGACTACCACATGCCTCCTCCGATACATGTGGAGTCGCCAGCCACTTCTTTTCACCTGACAGTGAGGAGTTTCGCCAGGGTGACATAACGCGTGGGAGGATCACGCTACTGGTGCCCCCCCGACCGACCAGAGGAGGTGCTAGTGCAGCGACCAGGACATGTACCCACATCCGGCTTCCCACCTGCAGACATGGCCAATTGTGTCTGTAGGGACGCCCAACCAAGCTGGAGGTAACACGGGGATTCGAACCGGCGATCCCCATGTTGATAGGCAACGGGACAGACCACCACGCCACCCGGACTGACCACCAGTACACTTTAACAAATATGCAGTGCTGCATCTCGATGGCTTTCAAACCCCAAAACACGCTGCACCAGAAATTAGTCCACCCCAAGGATCGGGTCCCCCGGCACAAACAGAGCAATATAGTGTACACTGTTGAGTGCCAGGAGGATTGCTGTGACTTGTACATTGGAGAAACTAAACAGATGCTGGCCAAGAGGATGACACAACACAGGAGAACTAACGCATCAGCCCAGGACTCCACAGTCTACATCCATCTACAGGCCAGTGGTCACTCTTTCAAGGATGAGGATGTGCACATCCTTGATTGGGAGGAACATTGGTTTGAATGGGGAGTCAAAGAGGCCATAAATGTGAAGAGGGAATGACCATCCCTGAACCGGGGGGGGGGGGGGCTAAGATTATATCTGTCACCATTTTACAATGCTGTGATTGCAACTATTCCCCAATCCTCTGTGAATAGTACACATGGCCATTGAAACTCTAGTTAATGGTCACGGCAATTTGCATTATGAAACCCATCGTTGGTTTCGGTCGCTATGCAACTTTACCGTTTATCAGGGTGGGGATACCTGCAGTCAGTTGAGACTGACTGCAGGTATCCCTGCAGTGTCACTAGGATGAGTGATGAAACGCTTCTCCCAATAAACATGTGGTCCAGATGAACTTATTCAACTTGATTCCTCACCTGGCTTATTGAGCATGCATCAAGACATGCTGGGTTGTAATGTTTATATGATAAGGCGTAGGATGTTTCTTCAACTTAAACAGATGTGGTCTCCTGAGTTATGGACTACAGTAGGCCTATACTGAGATCTTATGTACAGTTTTAAACGTCACCACAGATCACAAGCTTACGTTGATGTCTCACTTCACGAGGGGAAGAAAGGTCCCTGTGTGGCCAAATGACACCGGGTATTATTCCCCCGGCTGTTGAAGAGGGCAGGTTTAATGTGGTATGCAGGGAGAATAGACTGTCCAGTGTCTGTGAACTGGAAGATATAGAAAGTGACTCCTACCTCGTGTTTTACTGTACGCTGTAAGATGCCCTCAGGGAATGCCTTCTCGAACAAATCCAAAGGCAGTGGCCTGAATTATTCTGCTCTGATGAGGGAAAATTAGACTGGCCATTCAGTAATGATGCATTAATGGCAGCAAATTACATTTGCAACGCATGATATAGGAGGCAAACCAAATTATATGTTTGAGTTACATAACTGTTTCTCTGCTGTTTGTCATATTTTCTCTCTGTTCATGTATTGTATATGTTAGATGGTGCAGGTATACATTAACAATACATACCAATTTCATATATTATGTGTGGATATATATATATATATATATATATATATATATATATAGTCTGTGGATTTCACCTTATACAGATGATGGAGGGCTCTTAAAAGAGAGACTTTCGTGCGTTTCAATTTACCTCTCACTGCAGTACACAGTCTCTTTGGTTTTCATAGTTATGGTTTCGAGACAAGGGGTTTGGGTTAATTATATATCTCACATGGCTTTCAATTAACAACCTCCTCTGTAATTTCCTCTACTCGTGTGTGTCTGTGTGTGCTCATATTTCTTTAATAATTTCTTAAAAGCCCGCAAGGGCTGGGCATTTCAATGCAAGACGACGAAACAGAAGTAAAAAATCGGTTCATCTGAAAATACCTTGAATGTGAAAGTTCGCACCAGCACGTTTCCTGTACATGCATGATTGTATGCTCCCACACATAAGCTCATATAGTTTTGATGAAATCCAGTGCCCTCTGCCCACTTGCTCTGAGGTGTGATATTGCGGTTTGTATCAAGTCCACCAATCAGAAGTAAGACTAGATCGATGAGTGCCCTCTCATTGTTGTTATTTTCCTCTCCATGGCGGGGTTCGCCTATTCTGTTCAGGACGCCATAGTGGATGCCTAATTCCCAGACATCCCTCTGGGATCGTCAAGAGGCCTTTGTGTCCATGACGACAGCCAGTGGGGCAGATAGTTGCCATGACAACAAGCAAATCTAAAACACATGGCTAGAAAGTGTGTGTGTGTGCGTGCATGCGTGTGTGTGGTTTTGCGGTACTTCAGGACCGGTAAATTGGCTTAAATGATATGAAATACATAGAGCAGAGAGATATTAGATGTTTAAACAGAATGCTATCTCATAAAATGACACACTCATCATTATAAAAGATAACACAGCTCTGACAAAAAATAAAATTGCTGTCACCAGAGTAATGCTTAAAGGGGAATACTATTAAAGTAATAAAAGATCTTAATAGCTCTGGGTTTGTTTTTTTGTTGCACTAAACAAAATGCTTCATATATAATGATAAAAGATCATGCTACGTCCACTGGGACTGGTGTCCAGGGTGTGGTTGTCAACTCTATTATATTGAGGAAAAATACAGTATAGGGCTGACTTCTTAAACAAGAGACTGCGGTTTATCTGGTTAACGTGGACATGTCTATTTGTGTCTCCAGTGATTTTTATTATACCTCATAAAAGGGATGTGGACACAAGTGTGTTCATGGCTGTGTGTGTGTGTGTGTGTGTGTGTGTGTGTGTGTGTGTGTGTGTGTGTGTGTGTGTGTGTGTGTGTGTGTGTGTGTGTGTGTGTGTGTGTGTGTGTGTGTGTGTGTGTGTCTGCATCTGTGCAGATATTTGATGTGTGTGCTTGTGTGAACTCCACTAAGATTACCAGGAAAACATGTTTATCTTAATCAACAGCTCCATATTTCAACCAGATTTTCAAAAAGCCCTTAACCCGTCTCTAACTGGAGGGGAATGAGGTTGCCTATGGCACTGACGTCATCTGGTGTAACCAAGGACACAAGTGCAGGACTGGCCCATTTAACCTGGAGAGTGGGTAGGATCGATGACATGTTTGCTCATTAATGTCAATAATACCATGCTCTCTGACCTTTTCCGGGCAATCCCCATTAAAAAAACAAAACAAAAACAAAACTACCTCTAATTGTCAGATGTCATCGCCTTTTTCTATTAACTTCACCATTTCTGCAAACACACACTGCCTGACTAAGTGTAAAAATGCAGTCACTCAGTGATTGTTAGCCCAGTTATTAGAATCTATCAGATTCAACTCTTCTGATCTGTGAAGTTTATGTTATGGCAATTTTGAGAGTCCTCATCATCAAAATCCAAGTACAGTATATGTATTAATGCATGTTCAATAATCCAGGTAAGGAAATTCCAGAAAGTTGGATCAGTTCATCTGGACACAACATTTATTGGGAGAAATGTTTCATCACTCATCTAAGAGACTTCGTCAGTCTCAACTGACTGCACGTATCCCCACCCTTATAAACAGCACAGTGGCATAACGACCGAAACCAACCATTGGCTTCATATGCAAATTGCCGTGACCTTTACATCTTTTCCTAGAGTTACAATGGCCATGTGTACTATTCACACAGGATTGGGGAATAGTTGCAATCACAGCATTTTAAAATGGTGACAGATGTACTCTTAGCCCCCCCCCCCCAGTTCAGGGATGGTCATTCCCTCTTCACATAAATGGCCTCTTTGACCCCCTGCTCAAACCAGCATGCCTCCCTATCGAGGACGTGCACATCCTTATCCTTGAAAGAGTGGCCATTGGCCTGTACATGATGTAGACTGCGGAGTCCTGGCCTGATGAGGTAGCTCTTCTGTTTTTTGCCATCCTCTTCACCAGCATCTGTTTGGTTTTCCCAATGTATACGTCATGGCAATCCTCCTGGCACAAACAGTGCACACTTAACAGTGTGCGCTGTTTGTGCCGGGGAACCCGATCCTTGGGGTGGACCAATTTCTGCCACAGTGTGTTTTGGGGTTTGAAAGCAACCGAGACGCGGTGTTTGGAAAATATGCATCTCAACTGTTCTGACACTCCTACCATATACGGAATCACCACCGGTTTACGATTAGGCATCTGTTGTCCTTCTCTCTTCAATCGGCTGGTGCACTGTTTGGGCATCTTCCTGGCTTTGACAAACACCCAGTTAGGAAAACCACACTTAACCTAAACAGGGCCTGTTTAATGTGGGATTTCTCCCCTCCCTGGCCGCTGTGTCAGTGGGGACGTTGTCAGCTCAGTGGTACAGCGTCGTGATGACTCCTAGTTTGTGCTCCAGAGGATGATGAGTTGAACCTTAAGTGGGCTAACCCATCATTTTTCACATCCTCCCTAGTGAACTTGATGTGGTTGTCCACAGAGTTAGTGTGGTCAGTGAAATGTGGTATGTCCTGAGATTTAATTTTAATCCAGGTGTTGTCCACAAATTTGAACCAATGGCAAGGCGGTGTTCTTGGATAGGACTTCAGAGCCCTCTTTTCCACTCCCTCCATATACAAGCTGGCCACTATAGATGAAAGTGGAGAACCCATAGCACACCCATGCTTCTGCCTATAGTACTGCCCCCTGTATGTGAAGTATGTGGACTGAAGGCACAGCTTCAGTAGCAGACACACTTGGTCAATGTTAAGGGTGGTTTTATTGCTAAGGGTGGGGTTGTCCTGTATGGACAACCTCCACTGCTTCATCAACAGGAATGCACGTGAAGAAATAGTAACATTATAAGAGACCATTGTTTCATCCCTCTCCATAATGATGTCCCTCACCTTATCCACAAAATCCATAGTGTTAATAATGTGATGTTCATTACTGCCTACCAACAGATTAAGAAGAGATGCCAGAAACTCAGAGATGTTATAGGTCACTGAGTTAATAACACTAACAATAGGCCGTGTCCGTAATGGCACGTCCTGTTTATGTAGCTTAGGTAATATAGACTAGGTGTTGCTTCCCCTGGGTATAATCTATGGTACAAAATTCTGTCAATAACTTTGCCCTGTTCTAACCACTTCAGACAACCTTTTTCTTGTTTTTTTTGGAGGGAGGGGGGGATTTCCCCCCCTTTTCTCCCCTATTGTATTGTGTCCGGCCAAGTACTCCACCCTTCTGAGCCGTCCCGGTCGCTGTTCCACCCCCTCTGCCGATTCGGGGAGGGCTGTTGACTACCACATGCGTACTTCGATACATGTGGAGTCACCAGTTGCTTCTTTTCACCTGACAATGAGGAGTTTTGCCAGGGGGACGTAGCCTGTGGGAGGATCACACTATTCCCCCCAGTTCCCCCTCCCCCCTGAACAGGCGCCCCAACCGACCAGAGGAGGCACTAGTGCAGCAACCAGGACACATACCGACATCTGGCTTCCCACCTGCAGACATGGCCAATTGTGTATGTAGGGACGCCTGACCAAGCCAGAAGTAACACAGGGATTTGAACCAGCGATCCCCACGTTGGTAGGCAATGGAATAGACTGCTACACTACCCGGACGACATCACCTTTTTCTTGTAACCACTGCCTGGATCTCATTTCAGGGGCTCACAAGTATTCATGTCACTAAGTAACGTCATAACTTTCTCGTGATAGTCTGTCTGGTTTTATGAAGCAGTGCATCTGCCTTTGTCCATTGGAAGGATGAGGATGTTATTTTCGTTACTGAGAGTCGTGAGTGCATTCCTCTCGTCTCTGCTGATGTTGGATGGCGGCACCTTCGCATTGCTATGGCAGGCTTAAACTTTCGTCCACAGTTGCTCCGCTTCTGGGTCTGTGATGTTGTTGTTACGGATCGCTGATCCATGGCTGTGATCATTTCCACTAGTGGGATCTTCCTCGGCGTGACAGCAAAATTCAGCCCCTTAGCATGGATGTCTTTTTCTGCTTCGGTCAGTTGTCTGTTGAAGAGATTTTTTTTCTTCTTTTTTTTTTTAAAGAAGAAAGCCGCTTTATTTGACATTGTATTCTTACAACAAATTTTATTCTTACAATGAATTTGTTCTCTGCGTTTAACCCATCCTATTGTATAGGGGCAGTGTGCAGCTGAGTGCTTGGGGACCAACTCATGTTCTTCTTTCCATTACCTTGGTCAGGGGTACAGGCAGGAGTATCAGTCCTAACATGCATGTCTTTTTGATGGTGGGAGGAAACCGGAGCACCTGGAGAAAACCCACACAGACATGGGGAGAACATGCAAACTCCACACAGTAAGGACCTGGGATGGCCTGGGGTTCGAACCCAGGACCTTCTTGCTGTGAGACAACAGTACTAACCACTGGGCCACTGTGCTGCCCCTAGTTGTCCACATCACTGGCATGTGTCTAGCATTCGTCTCTCTGTCTGCCGATGTCTCTGGCATGCAGCAAGTAGGTCGAACTTGTTTTGATGCCCGGGTTATGACTTTCGAAAGTGGTCTCATCTAGACGTGACCTAAGTCTCTGTTGGATCTACTCCTCTTTAGGTTTCAAAGCGTAGATCGTAAAATTAGTTTGTCTCACCCGTTCGTTAAACAGCTGGCTCTGTGTCTTCTGGAGATTCTTGCTAGCTCGGTGGCTCTTGACAGAAGATTTTATTTGCAGGCTCTTAGGTGTAATCCTGCTCTGTCTACACCTGAGGCTGAATCTTAGGTGGTTCCTGTAGTCTGCCATCTTGTGCGCTGTTCGCTCATACTCATGTGCAAGTTTAAGGCAATCTTCGCCAAAATGAGTCAAAATGTGTGTATATGTGCGTGTGTGTATGTGTATGTGTGTGTGAGACTCACAGCCATGAGGGGGTCTGGGCTGGAAAAGGTCCCAAGATTTCCACCTCCTCATCAGTGGGGGAGCAGCAGGCACATTCCCAGCACCACAACAGGCAAGATCGATGGGAGCAGCGGCACCACAGGCAGTCCACCAGCCTCGCCAGCAGACCCTACACAGCACGCAGAGGTGGTGGGGGTTAGGGAGCAAAGTCCTTGGTTTACTTGCAACAGAGTCAATGCGCATATGCACAACTCTACATAATTACCCTTCCATATTGGGATCTTTTGGCAATGGACACTAGCTGATCCATTAATGAGTAACTAAACCATGGACCATTTTAGATACTACTTTTACATGTAATATCCAAACGCCCGTCGCGATGGGCATTGGTAAACATTGGGACACAAAGAGCCATGGACATCTATAGCTCTGACAACGACTCCAAGAGGATAAATTCCGAGTCTCATCACCAGCCAGTCAGACTAGCTTCGTCTAGTCAGGAAGGCATGAACTGAGGAAGCCTCTTGGATGAGAGGCGAAACGTCTTCACGGATATATACCAAGTCCAGTTGCACTTGATTCAACTCCTTTGGATAACCATGACCTGGATGAATGAGAACATTCACAGACCTACTTTTACATGTAGATATTTTCACTAATCTGGATGAATTTTAATCCGACTGAAGATGCTGAATGAACTGTTCTTACATATGTTTATTGCATGAAGTCCGAACATAATTTCTTGGATTGGATTTTCAATCGGATTGAGCTCAATTGGATAACTCTCCTAATTTAGGTGTTTCCATGAAGATTAATCTTTCTGGTGGAGCCATCGTTCAGATTGCTATCAGATTATTTAATTCCATGTAAACATAACTAGTGAGTTTGCTGACGTCTACTGGTTAAAAACCATGCAAAGTTTATAATATAGCAGGCTGGTCTTGGTACTCTGTGATGTAAGCATAGCAGGCAGGGTTGCCAACTGTTCCGTATTGGTGAGGTCGTCCCGTATATAGCTTGTTTGCAGTGATGTGATTCTGATGACGTGCGAGATTCAGATGAAGGGCAGGAAGTGAAAAGCAGAATGGACGAGATGGAGCTAGTTTAGCCCGAACTGTGCTAGTTTAGACGATATTATGAGAGAAAGGTATAAACAGAAAGCAAGATATGTTGGACATGATCCTTATGTTATGAAGGGTGATTTTTTTTGACGAAGTGGTCACTGCACACACACGCGTTATCCGACTCTGTTACTCCCGACCGCAGATGACGGTTCACAAGCCATTTTTTTCCAGTGTTTTCGATCAATTTCTTGCATTTTTCCCCCCTCCTCATAAACAACTTTTGGTACTCAATACAACCTCCTTGTGGTTTTTAGAAATCTAATTAGTGGACTGTATCAGAATATTAGCAGCTGTGTCATATTACCTAGTGGCACCACCCCCAGCTTTAAGGTTAATGTAGGAATACTTCAAGGTTGTCCCATTTCACCATATTTGTTTATCTTAGTTACAGAAATTTTAGCAATTTACATTAAAATCGTGGTGCCATTAAAAACGAAATGTATTAGGTACAGATATTATCATCAGTAAACTAGCCAATGACACAACTACACAACTACACAACTACACGAAGCCAATCTTTAAGTGTATAAAATGAAATAAAAGAAAGTAAAGCTAAGTTAAAGTCACGGCTCCAAAGAGACCTTTCAATACTTGGTCAAATTTATCTAACAAAGATGGAATGTTCATCAAGATGTTATTTACCCAGTCTACTCTAATGCCATTCCAAATAAATTGATAAGATCTATTAACCAAATTAATCTAAATTTCATTTGGAGAAACAAACCACATTATATGATAAAAAGTAATATGGTTAAAGAAATAAAGGATGGTGGCCTAAAAGTTATTGATTTTGATTGCCTTAATGGAACTTTAAAAATCAACTGGCTAAAATCTTGGATCAAACATAACAACTCCTTTTGGTACTGTATTCGAAATCACTTATTCAATAAAATTGGAGGATTGGAATTTCTTCTTAAGACAGACTTCAACATTGATAAACTATCTGTATCATTATTAGAGTTCCACAAGCAAATACTATTATATTGGAAAATGTTAAATGTACAAAACTTTTTACCCCATACTCTGGAATAATAAATATGTATTGTACTGGAATACATTTTTCTTTTATGAAGATTGGTATAGGAGAAATATATGGTCTACTAGAAGAACCCCGCTACAATGTAGCGGTACCCCACTTCAAGTGGGGGTGGAAAGGGGCTAAATGGCAAGTAGTAGATGATGGTCACTGGTGAGGCAAGTATTAGGGGAATCTGAGTGGTGAATGGTCTAAGTGTGTCAAGTCTGGATGGTAGGTGTAGAAGGGACAATACAGTAAGCTTGGGGGAGGGAAAATAAGATACAGTCGAACCCCCTAATACCGGTCCTCCGAACACCCTCTCCCTTCGAATACCGCAGCCCTGGGCTTACCCCTCCCCCGAACTGGTGGGGCCCTTGGCATTCAACCCAAAGCTTATTAAACTTATCAAAAGTTAATGCACTCAATGACAATATTTGTAAAACAACTCTTTAAAGTACTATGTACTCACCACCCGGAACACAATATTCAAAAACTTTACAAAAGCTATTAAACATGTGCTAACAAAATGTACATTGAACACTGAGCCCAAAACACCCTACACTGTGCAGTGTAAACATCACATGACGTTCACAGCAACCAATAGCAGGCCACATAACATATCACCTGACATGTCCAGAGCCAATCACAGCAGAGCATTTTAATTGCTTGCTACCTGTCACTAACTGTGCCCTAACTGCCCCTTTGAGGCCAATAGTTGTTCCAACCAAGCATATTTCACATACATGACATTGCATACACAATAACATTAAAGGGGGAGAGCGTCACATTTTCCAGGTTAAGGGGGGGGGGGGCAGAAAAAAATGTTAGGTGAAAAAATCAAAAATGCTGAAAATCATCTGAAATGCCGAGAAAAGTGGTTTTTAGCCATTTTTAGAAAATGCATATTTTGCATATTTATGCATATTTATGCATAATTTTAATTTTCTGGGATTTTTCCCTTATTCTCTGAGACAATACCTACCACCTCCAAAAAGAATTAGGATCATAAATGCTTTAGTTTTCGGTCCCGCTATCTACACTAACTAACACACACACACACTAACACCACACACACACACATTCCGAAAATATACTGCTCAAAAAAATAAAGGGAACACCTAAAAACACAATATAGACCTCGATGAATGAAATATTTCAGCTGAAAATCTTTATTTATTAGACAGAGGAATGTGTTCAGAGCAAAATAACCTAAGAATGATCAATGGAAATCAAAATCATTAGCCCATTAAGGTCTGGATTCAGAATCATACTCAAAATCAAAGTGGAAAATGAGAACATAGGCTGATCCAACTTCTGTGAAAATTCTTCAAGACGATTCCAAATGAGGCTCAGTAGTGTGTGTGGCCTCCACGTGCCTGTATGCACTCCCTACAACGTCTGGGCATGCTCCTGATGAGACGACGGATGGTCTCCTGAGGGATCTCCTCCCAGACCCGGATCAGGGCATCGGTCAACTCCTGGACAGTCTGTGGTGTGACATCGCGTTGGCGGATGGTACGAGACATGATGTCCCAGAGGTGCTCGATTGGATTCAGGTCTGGGGAACGTGCAGGCCAGTCCATAGCATCAATGCCCTCGACATACAGGAACTGCTGACACACTTTGGCCACATGAGGACGAGCATTGTCATGCATGAGCAGGAACCCAGGGCCCACTGCACCAGCATATGGTCTGACAATGGGTCTGAGGATCTCATCCCGATACCTAATGGCAGTCATGGTACCTCTGGCTAGCACGTAGAGGTCTGTGCGGCCTTCCAAGGATAGGCCTCCCCAGACCATCACTGACCCACCGCCAAACCGGTCATGCTGGAGGATGTTGCAGGCAGCAGAACGTTCTCCACAGCGTCTCCAGACTCTCTCACGTCTGTCACATGTGTTCAGTGTGAACCTGCTCTCATCTGTAAAGAGCACAGGGCGCCAATGGCGAATCTGCCAACCAAGATGTTCTCTGGCAAAGGTCAATCGGGCTGCACGGTGTTGGGCTGTGAGCACAGGCCCCAATTGTGGATGTCGGGCCCTCATACCATCCTCATGCATTCTGTTTCTCACTGTTTGAGCAGAAACCTGCACATTAGTGGCCTGTTGAAGGTCGTTTTGTAGGGCTCCGGCAGCGCTCCTCCTGTTTCTCCTTGCACAAAGGACCAGATAGCGGTCCTGCTGCGGGGTTGTTGTCCTCCTGCGGCCCCCTCCACGTCTCCTGGTGTACTGGCCTGTCTCCTGGTACCTCCTCCATGCTCTGGACACTGTGCTGGGAGACACATCAAATCTTCTTGCCACAGCACGCATTGATGTGCCATCCTGGATGAGCTGCACTACCTGAGCAACTTCTGTAGGTTGCAGATACCGCCTCATACCACCTCTAGTGGTGAGGGCACTAGCAAAATGAAAAACTAACCAAAGATCGGCCAGAAAAGATGAGGACAGGCAAATGGTCTGTGGCCACCACCTGCAAATCCATTCCTTTTATAGGGGTTGTCTTGCAAATTGTCTAATTTCCACCTGGTGGAAATTAGACAATTTACCAACAGGTGAAATTGATTCACAAATCAGTGTTGCTTCATAACTGGACAGGTTGATATCTCAAAAGTGTGATTGACTTGGAGCTACATTGCATTGCTTATGTGTTCCCTTTATTTTTTTGAGCAGTGTATATGAGTAGATAGTTGACTTAATGGATTCTGGGGGTAATTTCTTAGATTATGTACAATTCTGCGCTAAACATAATTTCAATCCTTCAAAATCAGACTTAATTAATTTACACAAAGCACTTCCTCAAGAATTTGTCTTCCTAACAAAAAAGATATTGGCCCACCAACCTATACTACCACAATTGGCCCCGCTATCAATTCAAGGGATTTTAATCCTGGACAAAAAATGTTGTAATCATTTTATAAGAAACTGTCTTACTGAAAAATTATTTCCCGGAAGACAAAACAAAAATGACATCCTGCACAACTTTGATAAAAACTCATTTGATAGACTAAGAACAATGTATCTAACATTCCCTATACCCACCAAAACAAAAGAAACACACTTCAAAATTATGAACATTTATCCTTCAAAAGAATTACATAGACTACTTTTTAATATTGATGACAATATATCTATGCTTTGTGAAAATGATATTGAAACTAAAGACCACATATTTTTCTCATGTAATGTAATACATACATTCTGGCTTGACATCCACAAATGGATAAAACCAAAAATTTCATCATTTTCAACTTGTATCTCTAGAGACAGTATAACATTTGGTATAATATTGCAAACCAAAAATGATGAACTCTGTTCTAATGTACTTCTATGTCTAGCAAAATGTTTTATCCACAAGAATAGAATCTTGAAAACATCCCCCAAATTTGCTATCTTTCTGAATGAGTTTAAATCATACTTGAAATTTTTAAAACTTCTACAAGGAATAAAAGCACAAACATTATATGACATCTAAAAAAATGTCCCTGCCACATTAGATAACCAAGATAAAACTGAATTTCCCCTTAACTGATAGTTTATATATTTTATGTATTTATCCTATTTTATCACTTTTTTGTTTTTTTTCCTTCTTTTTTTTAAGTCATATTGTTTAGAACTTATCACTTAAAGCACATTCTGTTTATGTTTATGAATTTGGTTATGACTGTTAACCAAAATTGTCGTTCCCTTTAGCAAGCTCTTTGTAAATTTTCAAATACCTGTTGATGGATGTGACAGTCCAGGTATTTGAAGACATGCAAGAGCAAAACATCCGACTGATGCAGCAGCTCAGGGAGAAGGACGATGCCAACTTCAAACTGAGTGAAGAGGATTACCCTCTTGAATACCAACCTAGGGTTTGTATTTATGGGAGGTGGTGTTACGGCCCTAGTGCCGTGTGTCTGTAATTTCCCCTCTCCAGGTAATGCCCCGCCTCCTGGGGAGCTGCTGGTTGAGCCCAGGTGATACCAATTCCTCATCAGCTTGGTATATACCTTGGAGAGAGCCCACTGGCCCTCCTGGCAGCCAACAGGGCCAGTGGGCCATTGTTGGCAGCCAGAGTGAGACGGCCAGTTGTCGACCAGAGAGCACGCTCTTGTGTCAGTACTCTATACTCCTTGAGAAAGAGAGTGAAACCTTTGCTAGTGTTCTTGTTTCTTTCTTTTTGGTCTGATCTGAGTTTGTTTTGTTATCTAAGCCTGGTTAGTTAAGAGCCAGCTTCTGCCCTTTTTATTCTATATGTTGACTTAGGGTTAATTTTTGTTAATAAATCTGTTCGTTTTTACACCTGGTTCCGCCTCCCACCTTTCTTATTCCCCCGGGATACGTTTATTTTCTTTGTTACTTCCCCTCATCCCCTAGACCTTAAACGGGGAAAGTAACAATTCTTCTAAGAAGAAGAAGAAGAAAAATGTGATGTCAGCAAACTCATTAAATGGTCTAGGGTTTAGTTACTCTTTAATATGGAGATGGTCTGTCATTTGATGCTGTCTTTATTTTCATTTTGCCAAAATACATTTCATATTGGAAATAGATTTTTTTTGATAAAAATGCATTATTGTTGTTTGTTGCTGTTGTCATCGCAATTTGGTACATTGCTACCTTCAGAAATGTCTTTTTTTCCTTGGTTAATCGATGTGGCTCTGAAGCACCAACAAAACTTCCCATGAGATCTTTTAAAGTTTCATCTACTCTGATTCGATCCTGTGATCCACAATTTAACACCAGCTGGCAGTAGATGTGCTTACCGAACCTCAAATGAGTAATGTATTGGAAGTTGACTTCCTATAATTTGAGAAACCTCAAGTGTTAAAGAGATTATTGCCACTTAGTAAAAAAAAAAGAAAAGAAAATTGGGATTTTTTTTGTGCGGCATTTCTATTCATGTGTTCTTAATTATAGCCTAAAGAAAGATTTCTGCCATTTCATTATTTATATTTAATGGGAAATTAAACAGAGGCAGTGAAGTGGATGAACAACTCATACAGTTATACATAAAT
Source organism: Lampris incognitus (assembly GCF_029633865.1). Lineage (NCBI taxonomy): Eukaryota > Metazoa > Chordata > Actinopteri > Lampriformes > Lampridae > Lampris > Lampris incognitus. Next base: position 17,678,410 of record NC_079220.1, on the reverse strand, counting down.
ACAGGTCAGAGCCATTCAAAATTGATTTGAAAACTGGCCTTAGGAGAAAAAGACCGGCGTGGAATAAACATTTCCTTTGTTTGGGAGCATTTGCCATGACTATATTCAACTATGGTTTGGGTCGATACTTGAGAGAATGACATCATTCAAGACCGTTTTAATAATGCTTTTGTTTTCCATTGATGTATCAAGGCCCACAATTCCAATCAGCAAAGGAGAGGCTCAAAGAATGGTCCAGTGATTCAATGAATGGGAAAAAACCCTGTTAAGCTGATTAAAATAATGGCTAGCGTGTGCGTGTGTGTGTGTGTGTGTGTGTGTGTGTGTGTGTGTGTGTGTGTGTGTGTGTGTGCTTTGATGCGCAAATGCACATTTTGCAAAAACTGAGTTCAGGAATCACCCCAGAAGACTGGATGTGGATTTTGACTTTTTCCACACTTCATTGTGACCAGTTGATTGTGGCAGGTGAAATTTGGTCTTTACCTCATTGATGGGTTCCAACTGTCCTTTTTCACAGGCAGTGAAAAGAAGAGGATCATCGGCCAGTGTACATCATCGGAGCAGTTGGGCAGATGAAGGAGACAAGAGAAGACTGTTTAATATGTCAGCTAGTTGGACATACAGTACACAACACAGTCACACTGCAACGCCATGTTAAAAAGTGGAAGAAACAACATCTCCGATTTTGCCTATAGTTATGTTTTGCCTATTATATATTAATAGGGTTTCTTTATATCCTCATCAAAACAAATCTAGCAAAGCTGACCATTTTAACATTAATATGCTAGTGTAATTCATCAGTGCCCGAGTTGGTATTCTGATTTATCATCCCAAATTCTACCCACAGGAGTTTTCAGCATTTAATGGGTTTCCCGTCCTCTGTATTTGCATTAAATTAGGAGTTAATCCAGAAAGAGAGGTACTTATTTTGAATCATGGTGCAGTTATGATTGATATGCCTCATCACTGAGCGTTCATATGACAATACTCCACTGCAGCCTCTCTGTTTGTTCACTTTCAGTCGAGTCACTTGGTACAACACATATTGTATGGGATATAACACCCTCTTGAGTCTGGCTGAAGACACCTCTATTTACACCTGAAAGGCAAATGATGCGTGGTGACGCATGGTGGCCTGGTCCCACTCCCTAGGCTTTAAAGCACTGTCACCAGCAGCATCCCTCGGTTCTGTCACTCTTCACCTCGCAAAGAACACCTTAAAAATGTAGCAAAATTTTGACTTTGCTAACTGGGTTCCACCAGGTTAGTCTGACACAGCCTCATATTGGTGAGTCAGCTTTTGCATATGGTTTTGCTTGTTTGTTCATCTTGGTGGTTGAGCTGCGCTAGTTCAGCATCACTAACAGCTACAGCTAGCAAACATGAGTGAGCGAACTCAAACCAATTCTTCTTCCAAGAAGAACACTACCACTCATCCTTGTCCTCAACGTTGTGGTTTTTCTTTGCACAACAAGGACCTCCATTATGCTTGCCTGGTCTGTTTGGGAATAGTCCATACTAGACGAGCACTGACTCAGCCTGATGCTTGTGCGCTCTGTAACCAGCTCAGGCGGACCACTCTCGAATGGCATGTGAGTTTTGTCAAATGGGGTTTGGGTCAAGCTGTGATGCAGCAGGAGGACCCTTTCCTCTTGGAAATTTCCGGACAGTCCCTATGTGATATGGAGGGTGAGGCTGGCAGAGAAGCAGGGCTGTCCTGGAGCGACAAATTGAAGGAAATGGACGATATGGAACTGGCATGCCCTGCAAATTTCACAACTGCAGGCGGGCTCTTTTTTGGACCATCAGGAGGAAGATACTGTGGAGCTGGACTACAGCCTCTCTGGAGATGAGCAGGAGGAGTTGCAGGCGGATCAGGCTACCTCTGGTGCTGAAGAGATTAGTCAGGACATTACAGATAACTCTTTTCTGGGTCTATTTTGGTGAGCTGCTAGAAAACTGGAGGTGGACTGGCCTTCGCCACCTCCAGTGCAGAAACAAACAAGGTTTGCAGGGTTTTTCCTTCCCCAGTGCTGACTACAACCAGAAACTACCTGCCCATATTTTCAGATTTCCTCACCAAATTGATATCTACTTGAGACAAGCTGCTGTCTACTCACACTGCTGTGCCTGGATATGTGCAGTTCCTGGACCAGGATGGGGCTGATAAGGCAGGCTTGGTAAATCCTCCTCCCATGGACCCATCTTTGGCTTCCTACCTTGCGCCCTCCCACAACACTGGGCTCGCGGGTCCGGCGGGTTCTGCCTTCTAAACACTGCCATTTCTCCTCCACTCAGCTGGATAAAGTTTACGGGCTGTAGGCTAGCACTGCCAAAATACTTTCCTGACCTAATTTCTAAAACTCTCATAATCCTAAGGTCTTTTTCAATACCATAGATTCTGTCATCTGCTCCACCCCCAGTACCAACATAGATGTGTTCCTTGCTAAGTGTGAAGAATTTTGAAAAATTTTCATTAGCAAATTAGCAATCAACAAATTTTCATTAGCATTGAGGATATAAGAATGAACATTTACCCCCACCCCTCCACCCAAGACTTAGCTGTCTCACTGGTCAGTTCTTCTAAACTGAACTGCTTCCAACGTATCACGCTACCCACCCTTACAAAGATTGATTGTTTCCATCATGAAACCTACAGCCTATCCCCATGACATTGTCCTTACTGCCCTCTTGAAGGATGTCTTTGACATAACCGGGCCCAATATCCTCTCTATTCAACAGTTCCCTGGCCACTGGTACCATTCCAACCTGTTTCAAGCACGCAATGGTCCAGCCCCTTCTGAAAAAACCCAACTTAAACCCCCTTACCTAGTAACCACAGACCAATTTCTAAACTTCCATTCCTGTGAAAGGTTCACGGCATGGTTATTCTCAGTCAATTGCTGCCCTACCTACACCAAAACAACATCTTGAAAAGATTTCAGTCAGGTTTTAAGGCATATCATAGCACAGAGTCTGCCTTGTGGAAAGTGTAGAAATTACCATTGAAAATTAGTTCAACTCCAGCTACTCCTGCAGATCCTGTCTTACCAAATTCATGTCTATACAATGACATCTTATACATCTTTTGAGACTATGTCTCTTAATACTTAGACTAAGCTTATGTCAGCTTCTAAACCAACTACTTGCCTACTTGACCCTTTACGAGCAAAACCTTTTAAAGACCTCTGGCCTTTCCTGGGACTTACTGGCCTTTCTTTACTGCTGCCTGTGGGGTTCAGAATTAATTTTAAGGTTCTCCTCTTTGTTTATAAAGCCTTAAATGGGCTGGCCCCCTCCTTTAATGCAGACTTTTTAACCCTCTCCAGGTCCCTCCGGTCGGCTGACTTGGGACTCTTGGGTGTCCGGTGAACTAAACTTAAATTCAGGGGTGACCACGCCTTTGTAGTTGCAGCCCCTAGACTGTGGAACAGCATTCCCCTTCCTATAAGATCTGTCACCTTCGTTGACTCTTTTAAGTCCCGGCTCAAAGCTTACTTTTATTCTCTAGTGTTTGAATCCTCCTGATGTGACTGATTTTTGGCTTGTGCCTATGTCCATGTGTTGTTTATTCATGCCTACAAGCTATGTGCCTTGTTGTCTATGTCAGTATTTCTTGTATCTATATTCTAGCTACTTGCTCTGGTCTGTACAGCACTTTGGTCAACGTGTGTTGTTTTTAAATGTGCTCTATAAATACATTTGACTTGACTTTGACTTGACTTGCCAGGGCTTTGAGTCCTGTTACACTCCTTCACTTACCAAGCTATGTGAAAGTTAAGTGAAAGCAAGCACCACATAAATTACTTGGAGTTTCTAGCTGTGTTTCTAGTTCTACAGCACTTTCAGTCTGTTCTAGTGGGTCACCATGTTCTGATCAAAACATTCAACAAGACAGTGGCGTCATACATAAACAGACAAGGGGACAATCACTCTTGCTTCCTACTTTGAGCAGCATACATCTTTTGTTGACCAGAGCAGGACACATTCCTGATCACCTCTATCGAGGCGCGAACCTCCTCTCCAGAGGAGGACCTCTGGTCAGAGAATGGAGACTTCACCCCAGGGTGGTAGCGCAGATATGAGATCGGTTTGGCAGGGCCGATGTAGATCTCGTCGCCTCCAGAGAAAACACACATTGCCCTCTGTTCTTGTCTCTGACAGACCCCGGTGCACCACTGGGGATAAATGCTTTGGCTCATCCATGGCCTCAGACTCTACTGTATGCATTCCCACCAGTGGAGCTGATTTTGCCCACTCTGGACAGGACCCACCAGGGGGGCTTAGCCATGATTCCGATAGCTCTGCGTTGGCCAGCAAAAGTATGGTATGCGGATATAGTCAGCCTCATGGTGGAGAAGCCTTGATGTTTCCCAACTTGCAATGATCTTCTATCTCAGGCAGGCAGAGAGATTGTGTATCACAGCCCAGAGCTGTGGCATCTGCATGCCTGCCTGTTGAAAGGTTAAACTTAATGGCCGGGCCTACCTTTCAATGTCTTAGCTACCATTCAGAGTGCAAGGACTAGCAGGGGCCTGTATGCTTATTAGTGGCGTGCATTTGAGCAATAGTGCCAGTGACGGGATTTGACACAATTTCAGTGTTCTATGGTGGAGGTTCTGACATTCCCTCAGGACCTGTTAGAGCAGGGCCATTCCTTTTCTACCATTAAGGTCTATTTAGCATCAAAATCGGCTTGTCATGTAGGTTTTGGTGGAATGTTGCCAGGGGTGCACCCTCTGGCCATATGGTTTATGGAAGGCGTACGGCAGATGAGACCAGCTGTGTGGCCCAACATTCCTTCCTGGGATCTTAACTTAGTTCTCGACACTCTGTGTGAGCCACCTTTTGAACCCTTGGAGTCAGTTGACAAAGTTTCTCTCATATAAGACAGCCCTCCTTTTAGTGTTGGCATCAGCTAAACGGGTCAGGGATCTTCATGTTTTGTCAATACACCCAGCATGCCTGGTTTTTGCACCAGGGGATACTAAGGTGACGCTATAACCGAATACAGCATCTATTCTTAAAGTCATGTCTTTTTCCTACAGTTCATTGGCATCTGAGTTGAGTCCGCTGTCCCCCCCTCCTTTTGCCTCAGAGGAGCAAGAAAGTTGCATATGTTGTATCCTGTGAGGGCTTTATGTACGTATATTAACCTTACTCAGCCTGTTTGTAAATGTGATCAACTGTTTGTCTGCTTCGCTAATCCAGTTAAGGGTAAGGCTTTGTCAAAGCAGCGTCTTTCTCATTGGATAGTTGAGGCCATTTCTCTGGCTTACAGTAGTAAGGGCTTGAGTTTACCTGGGAGAGTGTGGGCAAACTCTACCAGAGGAATAGCTTCGTCTTGGGCCTTGATTAAGGGCTTGTGTGTCCGGGACATTTGTGCAGCAGCTAGCTGGGCTTCTCCACACACTTTTGTGCAGTTTTATCATTTAGCTGTAGTGGCCCCGTCAGTGGCTCACTTTGTGCTCTCTGCTGGGCCTACTTTACTTTGAAACCAGTGGGTTGGTTCGTTCCTGCTCTGCGGGGTGCGACTATACGTCCCTTACGATATGTGTTGTACCGAGTGTGAATCAACTGAAAGGGAACATAGGGTTATGAATATAACTGCTGTTCCTTGAAGGAGAGGAACGAGATATAACACTCATTTGCCCCACTTCGCCGGGAGAGCTCGATTAAGAGTGGTGTGACGAACTGAGAGATGCTGCTGGTGACAAGGCTATATAGCCTAGTGGGCAAAACGAGGCCACCATGCGTCACTACTCATCATTTGCCTTTCAGGCATGAATAGAGGTGTCTTCAGCCAGACTAAAGAGGGCATTATATCCCATACAATATGTGTTGTACCTTGTTCCTCTCCTTCAGGGAACAGCGGTTATATTCACAACCCTATATTCAATTACATGGGGATTTTGGAAAACTATATTCCATATTGCACACGTGTGAACTTACACTCAAGACTGAGTTCACTGTGTACCAGATATGAACAGATACAGTAAATGTGAGACCGCCTATAGTATACGTGACTCTGCACGCACGTGCGCATGCACATGTGTGTACGCTGTGTCTCTGAATGTGTGTTTGTGTGAGGCTGTGTTGTTTTTCTGTCAGTGTATTTATGGGAAGGGTTCCTTTCCTCCATCTCCATCTCCATCTCTCTCTCTCTCTCTCTCTCTCTCTCTCTCTCTCTCTCTCTCTCTCTCTCTCTCTCTCTCTCTCTCTCTCTCTCTCTCTCTCTCTCTCTCCCTCTTCCACTCCCCCTCCCCCTCCCCCTCCCCATCAGCCCCAGTCTTAATGAGCAACAGCAACAAAAGCAGGAGCAGCCTTCATGCAAACGATCTAAGAAACATAATGAATAAACACTGAATGATGATAGGAACATATCTACCGAATAGTAAGCATTACAAACAACCTCGTAATGTGTATTAGTTTGATGGTTTAAAAAACATTATGCTGAGGGATCCATAGTTTGAAGAGTTTATTATGAACCGAAAAGTAGAGTTGCTCTTTTCCTAAATCTGATTTAATATTGTCAACTCATGACCACAATCATGTGAAATATACAACTTCCACTTCTAATAGTTCTCTCTACCAATCAAAGTTAAAATCGCTTTAAATCATCAAGCACTTGTACATCTATGACTATACTCCTCTAAGCACATTGTAAACATACCACACAAAGTGCATCTGTATTTGTACAAGGCGTCCCATACAGTGCAAGAACAAGTAGACAAGTATTTGTACACAAATGTAGTAAGTAGCAAATAAGTAAATTAATTAAAGACTCAGGAAATAAATAAACCTACACAGGATGATAAATATCCCATTGCAGCCATTCATAGCCATCCATAATGGTGTTTTCACATGTGAGAGGCACTTTCCCTACTGTGGGAAATGTGCAACAGGGTTAAAAACAGTCGACAGAGTGATGGAGGTGAAAAATACTCAGGTAAGAGAGGAGAGAAAAGACTAAGAGCAGCAGACAGAATGTGGGGGGGGGTGGTGTGAGAAAAAGATGGTTTGAAAATCAAAAGGGGGAGGTAACAGCAGGTGTCTACGAAAGAAAGCAAGGGAGTGAGTAAGCGAGGGTGACTGAGGTTTAGAGTACAGTTTAGTCTGTGGGGTGTCCATTCCAGTTAAAGTGAGCCAAATATTTCCCAGAAACTGAAGGTCTCAGGGTTGATTTTTTTTCCGTGTGTTGTGATCCTACCTGTGTGTATGCCATCCTGTCTTTTTCCTCTTCTCTACTTAGTCTCTCCCCTCTCTTCCTCACCGCCGATGTGCTTCCTCATAGCCCGCTCTCTGACAGAAAAGAGGAAAGAGGAGCGAGCGATCAATCCCCCGGGTTGGATTTTACTTTTCCCCTCATCTCTTTCATCCTACACCCCTCTCCAGAAAACCACAGCAACTCCCTTCCTCTACCTTTCTCTCTCCCTTCCTTCCTCTTGCAATCACATCCTTCCCTCCTCCATCCTCTCCTTCGACCCCACCCACCTCCACCTCTCTCGCTCCCTCCCTCTCTCCATCTGTGTGTCTCTCTCTCTCTTTTTCCCTACCAGTGACTCATCCATGTTTGCACAAGTGCTGATGGATATCATTTGTTGTGTGTTTATGAGTCTGTGTGTGTGTGTGTGTGTGTGTGTGTGTGTGTGTGTGTGTGTGTGTGTGTGTGTGTGTGTGTGTGTGTGTGTGTGTGCAGGCGTGTGCCTGCAAATGTCTGGTTTGTCTCTCAGGGCCATTCTCAAACACCTGCCTCCTCTTTCCACTGTCTCTCTGTGCTGAGAGAGACAATCCCAGGGAGGATGAGGTGAGTATCGAGGAAGCAAGAACGAAAAATGTCAGACGGTGACAGAGAGTGTGTATGTGTGTGTGTGTGTGTGTACATGATTATACAATTGTACAAATGAGACTTAATTCATGTTTATATATATGTATATGTGTGCGTCCACATGTATATGTGATATGTAACTAGAGTTGTCATGGAAACCAAAGTGGCAAATGACCTGTTGCGTTGTCTTCTGGGAGCTCTTGGTGGCCTTGCCCTCTTTCTTCCCATCCCCCTATCTCTCCCTCTCTTCCCCTCCCCCATGCCATTCCCCACATGCTTTACCCGGGCTCTCTCGATACCACATCCATTGCTCCCAGTGAATTCTGTATCCATTTATTCAACGTCCTCATCTGTCTTGTATCTGCTAGCCTGCCTGTCTCCTTCCTTCCTATCTATCTATCTATCTATCTATCTATCTATCTATCTATCTATCTATCTATCTATCTATCTATCTATCTATCTATCTATCTATCTATCTATCTATCTATCTATCTATCTATCTATCTATCTATCTATCTATCTATCTATCTATCTATCTATCTATCTATCTATCTATCTATCTATCTATCTATCTATCTATCTATCTATCTATCTATCTATCTATCTATGTGTGTGCCCAAATAATAAACATTAACCCATGCTAACTATATCTGTAGCATTTTGGACATCATTTTGGAGGCAGGGAGAATCTTAGACAAGACAACAAGGAAAATCTGTTCATACATAACACGGAGAGTTCATACAAATGCTGACACATTGCTTACTGTAATTGTTGTTTGCTTGCTTAGGTTTGTAACAATGGTTTTGCAGGGACTAAACGGTTTCTGAACAGGAAACCTAATCTGACTCGGTGCTGAGCTTCTTAATAACTGTATGGTTTGACAAACATGGCAAATCGGAATGATTTCTCCAATGTGGCTGTCCTACAAAAGGGCCTGATGCATTTACCAATGGTGTAAAAAGCTTTGGAGTCCTTTCTGACATAACCGAATGTAACACAGAAAGCAATGACATACCTAGTGAAATATAGGCTATATTTAAATTAGTTTAACTGCACTGTATTAACTGATGCACTAATAAAAAAAAATGCACTCACTCATCCTTTAGCAGGAAATGTCAACATATTTTAGGGTTGAGAATAGAGTTATAACACAAAAGAGAAAAAAAAATAAACGGCAGGTAAAATAAAGACCACAAAATGACGGATGCAAGCAGTTTTCTGAGTCGCACACATAACGTCAAAACAAACTAACTATACCATATTTTGTTGTAGAGTACAGTAAAGACTGGCAAACGTTAAATGTGTATAACTTCGGTGACAATGTTGGCTTATGTGGTGGACCCAACAGGAATCAGTAACCTTAAGCTCTATGATACTCAACGATACTCCTCTAACAACATGTTTTAAAATGTTAAAGTTGCCTCATCAATAAGCCTTGAAAATTGAGGATTATGAAGCACCGAGTGTACATACACACAGGAGAAGGCCACTGAATAAGGTGTGATTAAAGGTGCAATCGTGTTTCACAGGGGCCATGGCTGAACCCTTTCTCATTAACAGGAAGAAGAGTACAAGATATGTCCATGGGATCGATTCTCTGAGGGGTGAAGTACACCACCAAAGTGAAAATAGCCACTATGGGGCACTAATGATGGGCCCTTACAGGCATTCACATTGACCGCCAAATTAAATTCAACTAGTTCTATTATGTCCTAATACTTATTTGTAGTAGTCCTCATGTATGATCAGGCTTCAGTAGCCTTGACATTGGATAAATCTTTTTTGTTGTTGTTGTAAATTGCACGTTATTCCGGCGTTAGACAACATACCAATAGCAGCACGGCAACATGGGCTACGCTATGAGAGAAACTGGGGAGTGGTTATGGGAAATCTATTCTACTTACTCTTTCACATGCAGCACAACAGCTTCTGGAACCCTTTGTGATTTTATGATGACAGATGTTTGATAATTGTGCTTAAATATCAGTCTCAGTGAAGTCCTCTTTCCGCTTAAGGTCTTTTAAAGGACCTAAGGTTAATAACCTAACCTCACACTCTCTTACCCTCAGTACAGGTGCTCCTCAGGGCTGTGTTCTCTCCCCCTGGCTCTTCTCACTTTACACCACCCACTTTACATCCATGGACAGTTCTGTGAAAATAATAAAATATGCAGATGACACAACCATTGTAGGCCTCATCTCCAACAATGATGAAACCCAGTACTGCACTGCAGTAGACCAAGCTGTCGCTTGGTTCACAAACAACAACAACCTTCTGCTTAATACAGCCAAAACCCAAGAACTCATTATTGACTTCCGATGCATGCCGAATCCCAAAACACCCATATAAATGAACGAAGACCCCATCACCACCACCACCAGCTCTTTAAAATTCCTTGGAACATACATCAGCAATAACCTGAAGTGGAAAATTAACACTGAACACATCATTGCAAAAGTCCAACAACGACTTTGCTTTCTTAGGCAGCTTAAAAAATACCGGATCAAACATCAACTGCTCGTTCTGTGTTACTCAGCCATTATCGAGTCCATTATAACGTCTTCTATTACAGTATGGTACGGTGGCACGGACAGTCAAACACGGAAAAAACTGCAGCAGATTGTCAACAAGGAATCCAAAACTATAGGCAACCCACCCCTTTCAGTTGAATCTCTACATACTCACCGGACTGTAAAGTGAGCAAAGAATATCATCTCTGACCCCTCACACCCTGCTCATCGCCTCTTCCAGCTCCTTCCCTCAGGGAGGCGTTACAGGTCACTGTCCACTAAGACTAAACACTTCACAAAGTTTTTTCCCCTAGCTATCAGGACTCTGAATTCCTCCCTATAGTCCCCTCCTCACACACCATTGGCATAAATACCACCATTCCACTAATTTACAATTTTGCAATTTACAGTTTGCTAATTGTGTGTAATATGTTTGTTTCTGTTATTGTGTAACTGTATTGTTTGTGATAATATGTGGAGTGTCTGCTGTTGTCCATGTACATATTGTGCTACAGAGTTTAATGTGTACCGAAAGCAAATTCCATCAGTCTTTGTCATATGGCTAATAAAACAATCTAATATAATATATTCTATTAAATAATCAATAAATTCACAATGCGCTCCACTTTTATTTCTTCAGTAACAAGAAAGACCAAATTGAATAGACCAATGAATATGATGTTATGAGAGCAAAGGTCAGAGAACTGAAGCAAAAATGAAGCATCATTTATTGTAGAGGGGATGAAACAGATATCTTCATATGATGGCTTTCACTCTTGGCGTCACTTTTTTACTCATAATCTATCACAATGTCTGCCCCCTGGTCCTTTAATGGGACATTAGCACAGCAACATAAAAGTCTAATAGACTTGAATGAGCAGCGCTGTTGGTAGTGGCTTGCCATTTTAATCACAGTTTCTTGGCTATACGCATGGTAAGTGGGGCTGGGTTTTAACGTTGGTCAGAAGACCACTCCTGGTTTATGTGGTTCACTGGACAGGACACAACTGGCACCCATGCAAGTTATCACAGCTGATTTTAATAAAAAACTTAATAACTCATAGCACTGTCACCTCACAGCAAGAAGGTCCTGGGCTTGAACCCCAGGGTTGTCCAAATTTGAGGGTCATCCCAGGTCGTCCTCTGTGTGGAGTTTGCATGTACTCCCCGTGTCTGCGGAGCATTTTCGCCGGGTGCTCAGGTTTTCCCCAACATCAAAAAGACATGCATGTTAGGGTTAATACTCCTGTCTGTGCCCTTGACCAAGGCATGGCAAGACGAACTGGAGTTGGTCCCCAGGTGCTGCACGGTGGCTGCCCACTGCTCCTAGCTACACAGCTAGGATGGGTCAAATAAATGCAGAATGTAATTTCCCCACGGGGATCAATAAAGTATCTCAAAATAAAAGAATTAAACAAAAAACAAAACTTCAAAATAAGATAAAGATTGAATTCAAGAAAGAGCAGCAATCAACCCAAGTGTCGGACTCGTGAGTTTCTCATTTGAGTTTGATAAAACTATTCATGGTTCCTCTGACTGCCCCTCTGTACAGACCCAGGTTTGTTACAGCCACACAATCAGTGAATAAAAATACAGAATAATTAGGATTTAGGAGTTTCAGGGTCAGTTTAGGGGAAAAAGGAGAGCACATTCTGGTGATGTTAAGACTTCACTATGCATTTATTTGCCTTGATACCAAGTTTGTTTTTTAAGATGTGACACACATTTTTTTGTCAAGAGCAGTGTGAACACAAAATTTATCAAAGCACAACTTTTGGATTATGATTTAGGCCACTTTCATACATGGTCCTAGATGAGACAGGGCTACAAGAAGTGACACGAGTGCATTTATTTCTATGATGTTTTTCTAACACCGAAATTACTGCATCTTATTCCAGCATGGGTGCATATCTAAAATGTGACCAGTGACCCAAGTTAACAGTAAAATCAGAATTCATGTAGATTTTATGTCTCCCCATGATCAGACTGGAAAAAGATGGAAGACAGCATTGTTGGAAGTCATTGGACAGAAAGCTCTGTCACTGATTTAATATCTTTTTATCTCCAAGCTAAACTAGAGGGCACATACTGCAATTGACCAGTGAATGACTAAAGAAATGCTAATAAAAGAATTTAACGTAGCCACGCGAACTCATTTGTTATTGTCTGTCAGTGTATATGACTCATTTCAGGATGGAGGTCTGTTCCCAGTGATATCAGACATGGGTCACTCTCAAAAATTAACATCAGCAGTGAGACCAAAACATCGGTTCTTGATGAAATCTTTGTTACATTTTGAATATATCATATACGAATAAAGTTAAAAAAATGCTGAGAATAAAGTCAAAACTCAGCAATTGAACAAAGGAGCAGCATTTAATAAAAGATGAAATTTTAGGATCATTATGGATTATGGAACTTGCAGTGTGTGCACTGCAAATTGACAAATAATGTTAAATAAGGAAAAAAATGTCCTTGATAGAAAGTGTTACCAATTTGGGGGTCTGGCCACATGTATTTTTTTGTTTAGTTTGTACGAAGATGTGATTGTTTCTGAGTCATGACTTTCATCGCAGCACTAGCCACCTCATGGAGCACAGCCTTTTCTAAGTTCCCCCGAGGAGATCAACCTTAGCAAGATCATGAACAGTTGTTAAATGACACATTGGGTAAGAAGATATCAACGTTTGTGTACCCACATCCTGTAGCCTGTTCTTCTGACTTGAATCTACTACTACTACTCCTTTCGGCTGCTCCCGTTAGGGGTCGCCACAGCGGATCATCCGTTTCCATTTCTTCCCGTCTTCTGCGTCTTCCTCTGTCACACCAGCCACCTGCATGTCTTCCCTCACCACATCCATAAACCTCCTCTTTGGCCTTCCTCTTCTCCTCTTCCCTGGCAGCTCCATATTCAGCATCCTTCTCCCAATATACTCAGCATCTCTCCTCCACACATGTCCAAGCCATCTCAATCTTGCCTCTCTTGCTTTGTCTCCAAACCGTCCAACCTGAGCTGTCCCTCTAATATAATCGTTCCTAATCCTGTCCTTCTTCGTTACTTCCAGTGAAAATCTTAGCATCTTCAACTCTGCCACCTCCAGCGCCGCCTCCTGTCTTTTCGTCAGTGCCACTGTCTCCAAACCATATAACATAGCTGGTCTCACAACTATCTTGTAAACTTTCCCTTTAACTCTTCTGACTTGAATATTGGTATTTTTATGTCTCACTTTCCCAACACCAAATTCAGAATTCTGCAAATGACCTCAGGTCTAATACAAGAGAAGAATGGTTAAAACAGTATGAGCAGTTAAATGTAATTGTAGAGGAGCTCAAGCAGGAGTCGTGACAACTTTCTCTTTCGGCTACACAACGTACACCATTTATTCCTTCCACCATTACAACAACAACAAAAACCCGCGCAGCGGAAGTGTATCACTGCAACTGAGAAAACAGCAGCTGTAAACCAATGTTCCTACTAGCTCAATAAGAGGAATTTTGTATCCCCATAACCTCTACACACGTCCCCCCAGAATTCGCCTTAATACGAAAAGTCAGTGTGGCAAGGGGGGCGGATCTCTCTGCCCCAACGGTTCCGCTGAACAGGAGCTGCGGGCTGGTTAACGAGTCCTCACAGCTGGACCGGGGAAAGGGAGGGGCTGGGCAAGCAGGGGGCGGCTCGCCGGGGGAGGGGGGCAGGGCCGGGGGGCGCCCCCGCAGTGGGGGCAGGACAAGACCAACAGGGCGGTCTAAGTCCAGGTGAGCAGGCTTGAGGCGGTCCACAGAAACCCGCTCCAGCCTGCTGCCAACCTCCACCACAAAGTGCTTATCTCCAGTGTCCCGTACCCGAAATGGGCCGTCGTAGTGTGGCTGCAGGGGACTGCGGTGCGCGTCGTGACGGATGAAAACATATTCCGCCGACCGCAGCTGCGTGGGGACATAGGACTGAGAGCCACCATGCTGAGAAGTGGGGACCGGTGCAAAAGCCCTGGCTTCCTCCTGCAGCGCAGTCCGTTGGCAGCTGGCGGACCAGGGAGCTGCACATCACCGCATTCATCACAAATGAGGGCGTGTTCCAGTACAAACGCGTACCCTTTGGATTAGCGTCTGCGCCAAGTGCTTTTCAGAAAATCATGGACATCGTGCTGACTGGCCTGAAGGGGGCGCCACACCACCTTGACGATATCACAGTCCACGGAAAGAATCAAGAACAGGGGAAAGACTGAAACAAGTGTTCGCATGCTTTGCAAAGTACAACATGACGCTGAACAGAGAGAAACGTGTCTTCAGCACTGACAAAATCGAGTTTCTTGGCTCCAATGTGAGTGCTACGGGAGTGAAACCATGCCAGTCCAACGTGATTGCCATCGAGAAGATGCCAGCACCACAGAGTGTGAAAGAGCTTCAAACCTTCTTGGGGATGACAAACTACTTCTTGAAGTTTATTCCGGATTATGCAACGGCAACAGAACCCCTGAGACTGTTGCTACGCCAGGACGCGGAATGGAAATGGACATGTGCACAAGACCAAGCCTTCGCAGAACTCAAACATGCAATAGCAGAACCACCTGTTCTAGCTTACTTCCACCCAGATCATACAACATTCCTTACCTGCGACGCTTCAGCAGTTGGATTAGGTGCAGTCCTATCGCAGATCGTGGTTGGAGAAGAACGTCCAGTTGCTTACGCATCAAAGAGCCTGTCAGCCACTGAACAGAGATACTCAGTTGGGGAAAGAGAAGCACTGGCTTGTGTATGGAGCATGGAGAAATGGCATGTGTACTTATTCGGACGACCATTTACTCTTAGAACAGATCATCAGGCCCTGACTACTCTTCTGTTGACTTCAGGAACTGGAAGACGGCCCATGAGAATCTCCCGATGGTCAGATCGGCTTGCCCAGTACACGTACAAAACTGATCTTCGCCCAGGAAAGTCCAACAATGTTGCAGACACCCTTTCGAGACTTATGCCACAAGACGATGGGTCAGAGAGGTCTTACTTCGACGAGGAGGAATATGAGCTCTTCATACAGCAGACCTTCATTGATGAGCTTCAAGAAGCCATCACTCTTGAAGAGCTCGCAAGAGAAACACTGCAAGATCCAGTACTGACGGAAGTGCTGTGCTACATGAAAACAGGATGGAAAGGTCCACCAAAAGACATGCTACTTAACCCATACTACATGGTAAGGGAAGAACTTTTCAGTTGGAAAACGTTATGTGTTGGAAGAGGACACCGTACCGTTGTACCAATCACACTCAGACACAAAGTCCTCAACCAGGCACATCAAGGACATCCAGGAACAAGGAAGAAGAAACAGTTCCTTCACAGCAAAGTATGGTGGCCAAAGATGGACAATGACATCACCAACTTTTTGAAAAACTGTGTGCCCTGCGCACTGAGTGAAAAGTCACTCGTACCAGAGAAACCACCGCTACAGCCAACATCTTGGCCTAAAGGACCTTGGGAGAAGATTCAAGTGGACATCTTCTGGGAACTACAAGCAGCTCCAGCACATCAGAAGGACCTGATCGTTGTTACCGACCTGTACAGCAAATGGCCTGAAGTCATATCCACAAGCAACATAACTACTGTGACAGTGATTAATGGACTTTCAGAACTGTTTACACGATGGGGCCAGCCTCAAGTTCTAGTGACAGATAACGGCCCACAATTCCAAGCTGACTACACATGCTTCTTGGAGAAGAAAGGAATTACACACCAGAAGACACCGTTGTACCATCCACTGGCCAATGCCGGTGTGGAGAGGTTTAACAAAGTTCTGAAGTATGGTCTTCGTGCCCTGCTCCGAGAAGGAAAAGAGTTCTCTGATGCACTGAAAACACTACTGTTGAGCTACAGATCAACGCCTCACAAGGTGACAGAGAAATCACCCGCAGAGCTCATGATCGGAAGAATCTTGAGAGTCCCGCTGGACACAGTCCGTCCACCCTTCGCAGCTGACAAACCACCTGATGATGCAAAGCTACGCAAAGAAGTACAGAAACGTCAGGAGGCTCAAAAGAAGTACTGCAACAAAAGAAACCACGTCAAGGAGGATCCTTCACTGCGAGTTGGAGATTGTGTGTGGGTCAAGCGACCACTAAGGGGACACAAGCTAAAGACCAGTTTGTCTGGCCCTTATAGGATCATCGCTCGACACGGCAGGTACACCTTCCAGCTTCAAGATGGAACCTTCTGGAACTCAAGAAGACTTTTTCACACCAACCAGCCTGCTGAAGAGGACATGGATGCTGAGTTGGTCATTCCACAACCACCTGACCATGATCCAGGTCAAGAGCAGAACCTTCAACAACCGAGACAAGAAGTGGCTCAGGGAGATGCGCCACAAGCAAGGACACAAGAAGAACAACATGCAGAGCCACGACCAGCTCATAAAAGAAGACTACCTGCTAGACTGAATGACTTTATCTTGACCTAGGGTTTTAGTTAAAGAAGGGGGAAAATGTAGGACCTGACATGACTACATAGTCATAGTTTAGTTATAGGAATACAACTACCAGTGTTCATTGTTTTAGGTAGTTAATGTTAACATCCGGACTGAGACGGTTAGGTTAGTTCTGATAGCATGCCTAGCTGACAGCCACGAGTGCCTCACTTGTAACTTTTATTCTTTCATCAAACTTCGTTAAACGGCACAACAAGTTTGGTTATTATGGTTAAGAAGACACACTCCTATACCCGACTCCACACCAGGTGATTTCACTGATACATTTTTCCTCTTTGGATGAAGGGTAGCTAATCAGTGAAATCACCGGGTGTGGAACCCGGCTCTCCATGGCACATGGTTAGCCACCCCTGAGCTAGCACTACACTGCCAGAGCTAATTTAGGCCAATCACCTCGTCAAACTCCGCTTCACATATTGCAGGTCCAACAGGAGGACAAAAGACAAGTAAAAAGCACGAAACCGTCCAACCTACGGCGCACCTTTGGCGCGCGTGTAGGGAGTAGCGATTATGTTCCAGTGATTAATCATATGTGTCATGAGTAAAACTAGGCTAACTTTAAAGCTAACTTGTCATAGCCTCACCTCAGTAACGCTATTTGAACTTTTCCTCCGTGTCCATACAATAGTTGCGAGCGCCTCCTCCTAAACGTCCCGCTCAGGTCGTCCACGAGTGAGCGACCACAATTTGTGACGCATAGCCCACGGCGGCAGTTCCACTCCACTCCACTCCACTTCACTCGCCCACTGTCTTCCTGTCGCGTCAGCACAATGAGCACAAATCCACCAGCTATTTGGAATGTTTATTTTTCTTCCCGAAAACAAATAATTTTAGAATATTTGTACGAAACAAATGTTTACAAAAACCCACTATTTGTGCTTTGGCAAATACCGGATTCGGATTCGGCTCCACCCCTACTCTATCTATCTATCTATCTATCTATCTATCTATCTATCTATCTATCTATCTATCTATCTATCTATCTCTGTGTGTCTGCAATTGGGATAGATAGACGTGTCTATCCCAATTGCATTGCATTAGGTTGTTGGCGCCACCTGCAGTCTTTCTCAATCCAGTGAAAATTGGTTCCAGTCAACAACAATGCTGAACATCTAAAGCAGCAGTAATTGCTCTATGTGGCCCTGAGATCCTATGATGCCGTTTCTCCCGTTTTTTCTAATTTATTTCAAGTGAACTTTAAAAACAGTATTAATCATTGTTTATAGTTAGCATTTTTGTTTTTATTTCCGTCTGAGGAACAGATGGTGGTCATTGGATGTCATGGAATATTGATTGAAAGTTTGGTAAAACGTTTGATTGAACATGGACTGAGAACTTGCAAAATCAGGTATTATAGCTGATAGATCGATAGAACAGAGGATCCGATAATATATCGCTTTAATCACGAGTGGGGCTTAAGCTCATCTCAATTTTCTCTGCCTTCTCTTGCTATCCTAAATCTCTCGCTCTCTCTCTTTCCCCTTTTCTTTCTGACCCCTCACCTCCTGCCATCTGGGGTCCATGAGTGAAATCAGATATGAATGACAACTGCCATGTGTGCCACAAGTGACGGTGGGACAGTAGTGTAGAAGAAAATAAATGAAAGAATCACGATTTTTAATCCAAAAAGGATTTTATTTTCATACACGGCTGGTGTCTATATGCATGCTCAATAATCCAGGTAAGAAAATCAAAGTAAGTTGGATCAGTTCATCTAAATACAACGTTTATTGACAGATAAGTTTCATTACTCAAACGTTTCTGTAAATAAACGTTGTATCCAGATGAACTGATTCAACTTACTTTGATACACGGCTGGTGTTTCACTCAGCAGAAGACATTACAATGGCTATCCATTACATAGACATTTGGTACAATGTATACAACAGTGATCCCTGCAAATAGGACTACCTCCTATTCCAATTCATTCCAAATTACTTGATTAAGGTGAAAAGGATTTCAAGAATATGGTTAGAAAGTTGTCACAAGTAAACTAAGGTACAACTGGATGGTCTAAAAAAAAATCAAAGCTATTAAGAATATAGGATATGAAAATTATGAAAATGTCAACTATTCGTTAATACATGGCAGATGTGGGCTACAAAATTATACCTATCTATTTTGTCTGCCCCTTTTTATAAGTTAGTACACCATGTAGGTCTGCAAAAAAAAGAAAGAAAGAAAGAAAAAAGTTTGCCCCAAATGCTGAGATGCTTTTGGTCGTGGGAAACCCAGTGAAGCAGTGTATCATAATGCGGACATGTCAGGGGCCATCTCTGTTGTGTGGCCATGGTGTCATTGAGCAGTAGATAGTCTGTGCGAGGCTGGTGAAGTGGCTCCTCTATCTGGATTTCTCTTGACACATGTTCAGATACACTACCGTTCAAAAGTTTGGGATCACCCAAACAATTTTGTGTTTTCCATGAAAAGTCACACTTATTCACCACCATATGTTGTGAAATGAATAGAAAATAGAGTCAAGACATTGACAAGGTTAGAAATAATGATTTGTATTTGAAATAAGATTTTTTTTACATCAAACTTTGCTTTCGTCAAAGAATCCTCCATTTGCAGCAATTACAGCATTGCAGACCTTTGGCATTCTAGCTGTTAATTTGTTGAGGTAATCTGGAGAAATTGCACCCCACGCTTCCAGAAGCAGCTCCCACAAGTTGGATTGGTTGGATGGGCACTTCTTGCGTACCATACGGTCAAGCTGCTCCCACAACAGCTCAATGGGGTTCAGATCTGGTGACTGCGCTGGCCACTCCATTACCGATAGAATACCAGCTGCCTGCTTCTGCTCTAAATAGTTCTTGCACAATTTGGAGGTGTGTTTAGGGTCATTGTCCTGTTGTAGGATGAAATTGGCTCCAATCAAGCGCTGTCCACTGGGTATGGCATGGCGTTGCAAAATGGAGTGATAGCCTTCCTTATTCAGAATCCCTTTTACCCTGTACAAATCTCCCACCTTACCAGCACCAAAGCAACCCCAGACCATCACATTACCTCCACCATGCTTAACAGATGGCGTCAGGCATTCTTCCAGCATCTTTTCATTTGTTCTGCGTCTCACAAACGTTCTTCTTTGTGATCCAAACACCTCAAACTTGGATTCATCCGTCCACAACACTTTTTTCCAGTCTTCCTCTGTCCAATGTCTGTGTTCTTTTGCCCATCTTAATCTTTTTCTTTTATTGGTCAGTCTCAGATATGGCTTTTTCTTTGCCACTCTGCTCTGAAGCCCAGAATCCCGCAGCCGCCTCTTCACTGTAGATGTTGACACTGGTGTTTTGCGGGTACTATTTAATGAAGATGCCAGTTGGGGACCTGTGAGGCGTCTGTTTCTCAAACTAGAGACTCTAATGTACTTATCTTCTTGCTCAGTTGTGCAACGCGGCCTCCCACTTCTTTTTCTACTCTGGTTAGAGCCTGTTTGTGCTGTCCTCTGAAGGGAGTAGTACACACCGGTGTAGGAAATCTTCAATTTCTTAGCAATTTCTCGCATGGAATAGCCTTCATTTCTAAGAACAAGAATAGACTGTCGAGTTTCAGATGAAAGTTCTCTTTTTCTGGCCATTTTGAGCGTTTAATTGACCCCACAAATGTGATGCTCCAGAAACTCAATCTGCTCAAAGGAAGGTCAGTTTTGTAGCTTCTGTAACGAGCTAAACTGTTTTCAGATGTGTGAACATGATTGCACAAGGGTTTTCTAATCATCAATTAGCCTTCTGAGCCAATGAGCAAACACATCGTACCATTAGAACACTGGAGTGATAGTTGCTTGAAATGGGCCTCTATACACCTATGTAGATATTGCACCAAAAACCAGACATTTGCAGCTAGAATAGTCATTTACCACATTAGCAATGTATAGAGTGTATTTCTTTAAAGTTAAGACTAGTTTAAAGTTATCTTCATTGAACAGTACAGTGCTTTTCCTTCAAAAATATGGACATTTCAATGTGATCCCAAACTTTTGAACGGTAGTGTATGCCTCAAGGACACGCAAGACACAGCTCTGGGGGCGTCAGGGTAGTGTAGCGGCCTATTCTGTTGCCAACCAACACGGGGGTCGGCGGTTCAAATCCCCGTGTTACCTCCGGCTTGGTCGGGCATCCCTACAGACACAATTGGCGTGTCTGCGGTTGGGAAGCCGGATGTGGGTATGTGTCCTGGTTGCTGCACTAGCGCCTCCTCTGGTCAGTCTGGATGCCTGTTTGGGGGGGGGGGGCTGGGAGAATAGCGTGATCCTCCCCACGCGCTACGTCCCCCTGGCGAAACTCCTCACTGTCAGGTGAAAAGAAGCAGCTGGCGACTCCATGTGGTAGTCTGCAGCCCCCCCCCCCCCCCGGATCGGCAGAGGGGGTAGAGCAGTGCCCGTGATGGCTCGGAAGAGTGGGGTAAACTGAGGACTACACAGACTGGTAACCAGTGTTAGCAGGCTGGTGATGTGAACATTAGCAACTCATCCACAACATGTAAGCGCTACTGAATATGACTTTTCCCTTTCCAAATGAGAAGACCTGCTTTCCTTATTCGATATGTACTTGACCTTGCTGATGTTGCCAATGTTTTGTTTTCTTGTCTTTGCTTTTATGTACAATTCCAAGTAACAAATGACTGCGATGAAAATAAATAAATTAAAACGACTGACTCACATATGCCGTGGTGATACGGACAAGCCTTCGAAGAAATATGTCACACGGCTGCAGTACTTTAAATGGGGGTCTGCACAAGTTTTTACACCCTTTAATAAATCACCATCGGATAAATGACAACAGCATCCATCAAAAATATACATTTTCATAAAACAGGTTTGGAGAAAGGATTTACTCAGATGCACGGAGTCAAATGTAAAAAAAAACAAACCCAAAAAAACAAATTCAGTACAGTGCTGACTGAAATCTGCTTTGGAGGGCTGAGGTCAAGACGGACTTCCGCCCCACCAGCTCCATGTGGTTTCAGTTCAAAATGAGACCCTCTTGTAGTTTTCTGTTAAGAACGTCAAACAGAACAGCATGGACATTGAAATGTTTGTTTTTTCTTCTCTTTTTTAAACCCAACAAGAACGCAACTTCAACATTATTTCTAACCACACCGCCCCCTTCAGTTTGCACACAACATACACATAATTTACACCAAAACCTCTGGCTTTTCAAGGGTCAGCTTGTAAACCATTTCTCCTTCCTGGTTGTTATTCCATGTACACAAAAACATAATGAAAGACATGAAAGAAGAGAAAGACCTGCCCTGCAAAACGTGGAATCATGACATTATCGTATTTATCTAAAAACATGAAGGACCAAGTTTTTTTTTCCGTCATGTGACTCACTGCATTCAACATGTGGTACGCTACCATTAACAGTAGGAAAATATGCTCCCTGCAAAATGTTCACGTCATGAAAATTTAAATGATAGGGGAGAATTTCAAGAGAAACACACACACACACACACACACACACACCCTTGACTCATGCATGCGCGCACACGCGCGCACACACACACACACACACACGTATATGTATATAAAATAAACTTTATAATCTTTATGGCTAGCTGATCATGTTCCTTATAAGTATCCTCCAAGTCCATCTGTAGTACAAACCTTTACAAACAATAAAAAAATAAATAACTGCACCTTTTAAAGCTTCAGAATATATTCAAACATAGATAAGGACATTTTGCTACAGTCATGTACCTTTAATGAAGAGCTCTATCAGTCGGTCTGAAGTACTGTATATCGCCAATATTTTCTTAATCTGTTTTCAATAGTAAGGCCTTTTCGGTGAAGTCATGGTAGTCTACACCCGGCTAGACCACCGACAGCACTGCTGTTGACTACCAAAGTTTTATCAACAAATACTCGGATGCCATGGGAGAAAAGTTTATCTTGGGAAAAAAAAATCTCCTTATAAAGCATTAAGAACTTGCAGCCTCCTTTTGCCATCCACACTCCAGCATGCCCTTAAATGATGCAGGCCCCGAGTCATTTCGTACGCTGCAAGTCCACCGAACATATCCAACGATTCATCATTCATCTAATGAATTAACTTCAAACACCAACATTTGGGTCAAAGGAGTGATACTATTTAGATGATGGGTTTTGATTTACTTTGCCTCTGTATTTGTGTGCATTGCATGTGTGTCATTACTTTGTGTTTCTGTCATTAAATCTCTACTTAGATTAAGTAAATGGTGCAAATTATTCCTGTTTTAACCACCGGCGTGGAAGATGGCTGGGGTTCACCTCATCATGATTCAGGTAATGTTCAGATACTTTCAGTGACAGCAGTTTATTACATACAATCTTAGCCATGTGATTATCGTATTGTTTGTTAGCCTAAAACACAAAATAAGATGATTTGCCAGAGCTTTTGACAGCAGATTATATCTTTTCCTTGTAACTCTGGAGGTGTAGACTGGATTACAATGAGATGAGCTGATGACTAAAACATCTGTGTGCAAGGGGCATCCGGGTAGCGCAGTGGTCTATTCCGTTGCCTACCAACATGGAGATCACCGGTTTGAATCCCCGTGCTACCTCCGGCTTGGTCGGGGGTCCCTACAGACACAATTGGCCGTGTATGTG
The DNA here is from genome assembly GCF_029633865.1 of Lampris incognitus. Taxonomy (NCBI): domain Eukaryota; kingdom Metazoa; phylum Chordata; class Actinopteri; order Lampriformes; family Lampridae; genus Lampris; species Lampris incognitus. The sequence goes on along the minus strand of NC_079220.1, from coordinate 17,655,010 downwards.
GGTGGGAAGCCGGATGTGGGTATGTGTCCTGGTCGCTGCACTAGCACCTCCTCTGGTTGGTCGGGGCACCTGTTCGGGGGGGAGGGGGACTGGGGGGAATAGCGTGATCCTCCCACGCACTACATCCCCCCTGGTGAAACTCCTCACCGTCAGGTGAAAAGAAGTGGCTGGTGACGCCACATGTATTTGGAGGAGACATGTGGTAGTCTGCAGCCCTCCCCGGATCGGCAGAGGGGGTGGAGCAGCGACCGGGATGGCTCGGAAGAGTGGGGTAATTGACCAAGTACAATTGGGGAGAAAAGGGGGAAAAATGTCTGTGTGCACAAGTGTGTAATAATAATCTTACTCCAAACAAAAAAAGACAGTAAACCTCACAAAATAATTTCCCCCTCTATTCTCATCCATAAAATGAGGAAGACAATAGTGACGAAAATTAAGATGATAATGTGTATGCCGCCCCAAAGCCTTACTTCTTTAAGCACCATTAACACAGAGATGGCATCCGAAATAAGTGTTTGATCGTTTTATAATGTCTTTCGCTGATTAAACACTCCGTTGTTTTCAAGCACAGGATGAAGTTTCTGTTCCTCTCTGGTGTAGTTTTAGGCCTTGAAAAGTACACCGCTCTCACATTGGTCTTAGAAAGCATGGTTTGTCTCATTTGTCCTGGTCTCAGACCGAACCATAGTCTCATGGTCCCAGTTAAATAGCGCCATGTGCCCAGACCATGAATTGGACGCACTGTCTCAAAGTATTTAACACGCTTGAAGTACTTTTTGTTGAGGGCATGCGGTCCACCTGAGTAATCCAGAGGTGGGCTCTGTGAGAGATCAGCCAGATTCACCCAGTTTCTTGCATAGAAGTTGAGTCTTAAACCAGGCCAGCCTCCCGGCACATTCGATAGAACTGACCGTGCTGGGAGATGAGGTTGGAGGGTGAGTCCATTTCTGTAATGGAACCTCTGTCCATAACAATGACCCTAGAGAAAGAAAGGGATCGGATGATAATATTAGATTAAAAAAAAAAGTTTTTTGGTATACTATATTAATCCCCGTGGGGAAATTCCTCTCTGCATTTAACCCATCCTAGCTGTGTAGCTAGGAGCAGTGGGCAGCTGCTGTGCAGCACCCGGGGACCAACTCCAGTTTTGTTTTTTTGATGGTGGGGGAAACCGGAGCCCCTGGAGAAAACCCACCGCAGACACAGAGAGAACACGCAAACTCCACACAGAGAATGACCTGGGATGACCCCCAAGGTTGGACAAACCCAGGGTTCGAACCAATGATCTTCTTGCTGTGAGGTGACAGCGCTAACCACTTGGCCACCATGTTGCCCAATATATAGATATAGATGGTTATACATCGGTATTTAAGTTCAAAAAGGTAAGTTGCGGCATGTTTACATGCATTTATGTGCATATGTGCTGTGTGGCCTACCTGGTGTAGTCCATGATGGTGTTGAGGCGATGGGCAATGGTTAGGACAGTACAGTCCTCAAACTGGGTGCGGATGGTGGACTGGATCAGGTTGTCTGTCTCCACATCAACAGCTGCTGTGGCCTCGTCTAGAACGAGAATCTTGGTCTTCCTCAGGAGAGCTCTGGCCAGGCAAACCAGCTGACGCTGACCCAGACTAGAAAAGACCAAAATAGACTCAGATACCTTATTTGTTGCAACCACAGGCACATCAGTAATCTGAATCAAAATATAAACCGGACCTGTCTGAAGCTTTTCTCCAGACTTCAGTTTCCAAACAACACTGCATACACTTTCCCAAAGAGAATACCATTAGTCTGAATGTATGCTGAGATATGGTTCCTATATGGTAAAGGTACAGTTCCTAGAAGCAGAATATATGGTGAGGTATCGTTGCTATAAGTCTGCATGTATGTGGAAGTATATTTCCTGTAGTCTGTATGTTTTTGAGGTACAGTTCCTAAAGGCAGTGTATATGGTGGAGTATGGTTCCTATAGGCTATATACTAAGTATGTAAGATATAGTTCCTGAAGGCAACATAAATGGGGAAAATGTCTCTTATTAGTTGTATGTATAGTGAGATATAGTTCCTGTAGGCTTTATGTATGGTGATATATGGTTCCTACAAGCTGACTATATGGTGAGGTGTAGTTCCTACAAGCTGAATGTATGGTGAGATATGGTTTCTATAAGCTGTATGTGTGGTGAGGTACCTGAGGTTTTCGCCTCCTTCTGAACACTCGTGGTTGAGCTTGTCTGGCAGACCTGACACAAAGTTCTTGAGATGGGCCAGTTCCAGAGCTTTCCACACCTCCTCATCAGAGTAGCTGTCAAATGGGTCCAAGTTCATCCTCAGGGAGCCTGAAAACAACACTGGGTCCTGGGAACGCAAAGAGGGTAAATAATGGCTCTGTGTGTGTGTGTGTGTGTGTGTGTGTGTGTGTGTGTGTGTGTGTGTGCGCTCGCGCGTGTGTATGTGTTTGCGTGCGTGTCCATTTGGGTTTTACCTGTGGTATGATGGTGATCCTGGAGCGGAGTTCATGGAGGCCCATCTGAGCAATGTTTATCCCATCGATAAAGATCTTCCCCTTCATTGCCTCCAGGATACGGAAAATTCCCAAAGCCAGAGAAGACTTCCCAGCTCCTGTCCTCCCAACAATGCCAACCTACCAGTTGGGAATTCAAGAACAGGGTAAAAGAAAGGAGTATTAGGCTCACCACCATTAATTTGTTAGTTTTGAATTGTGACAGTCTATTCCTATTGTTCTTCTTTATTGAAACAGACGAGGAGCAAGGAGGGACCTGATGAAGAGGAGACAAGACCAGCAAAATTATAATTGGTTTTACTTTCTCTTAGATGCCATTTATGTGGGGGTTTTTTTTGAAGCCTTGCAAGTTGCATCTGTTTGCTACATTCTTCTACTGTATCAGATTCAATTAAAGGTTTTTTTTTCTATGAAGACTAACGTTGACATTTTGAATAGCAGTGCCTTACTTCTCATCACCTAGCGCTTGTCGTCCCACGTATTGAAATCTTTTCTATGACAAGACCCCCGCCCCAGAAAAAAGCATCATATTTCATCCTCAGAATCCCTCCCCCCCAGTTGTATCCGGGCAATTACCCCACACTTCCGAGTCATCCCGGTCGCTGCTCCACCCCCTCTGCCAATCCGGGGAGGGCTGCAGACTACCACATGCCTCCTCCGATACATGTGGAGTCTCCAGCTGCTTCTTTTCACCTGACAGTGAGGAGTTTCACCAGGGGGACATAGGGCGTGAGAGGATCACGCTATTCCCCCCAGTTCCCCCTTCCCCCTGAATAGACACCCTGACCGACCAGAAGAGGCGCTAGTGCAGTGACCAGGACACATACCTACAACTGGCTTCCCATCAGGCTTCCCATCCACAGATGCGGCCAAATGTGTCTGTAGGGATGCCCGACCAAGCTGGAAGTAACACGGGGATTTGAACCAGCAATCCCCATGTTGATAGTTAATGGAATAGACCGCTACACTACCCAGATGCCTCAGAATTCCTCTTTGAAACCAACAGGTGCCATCTTGTGAGGTACCGCTGTTTGATGACCATAATGAAGAAAAATTTTTGGGCTGAAAGAATATGTAGAAGCATTTAACCAACCAAAAGAAGAAGGTATGCGTATCGGATACATTGAGTAATGCTGACCTTCTCCTTCTCCTGAATGCTGAGGGATATGCCTTTTAGGGCCCAGTCCAGACCCTTACGATACTGGAGTCCATAGTCCTCAATCTCTATCATCCCTGTTGTGGGCCAATCTGTAGGCAGGGAACTGCCACTCACAGTCCATGGAGCCTACACAGCCAGCAGCAAAACAACAAGTCCAGCAGGTTGTTGGTATTGTTACTTAAAGGGTAATTCTTCTGCAACAGTTAGTAATAAATAATCAGAGACACAACAATGATGAGAAATGATCCATACCGTATATTCAAATGAAGGACAAATCATTGTTAAAACATAAAGCACAGTTACAACAATTCAACCGACTAGACAAAATTGGACGCCATCTCGCAGTGTTAACAGCCGTGATGCGTGAAAGATTGAACCTCCAACTCGACTTTACTTAACTGTTCGTAAACGTCTACATAGAAGCAACGCTGTAATACTAAAAAAGAGGAAAGTATAAAAAGAAAAAAATCCTTTTTTCTCAACGCTCAGATCACTGGTTCAGGTCAGTGTTCTGATTGGTGTTGCTGGAAAGCAAATTTACTCACTTAAGTGTGCACATAAATTTATTTTTTTATTTGACGGATCTGTCCGGAAGGTTTTGAAAATTAATTGTCACTCATGGTGGAAAAACAAGCTTTTGTTTGATATGTTAACGTAAGATTTGTAGTCAGTCAGATAAAAAATGTGCTCTTCAAACCCATTATGTCAGCAGTTTAAAGTCAAAATAAATATTGTGTCAATTTTATTTACGAGTTTAAATTAATTGCAAGTGATAAAGGTGTTGAAGAGCAACTGCACACTTTTTTCCACAGACATTAAACATGACACACAAAAAAAAGTAATGTTGTCAGTCTGCTGATCAGGGAGACAGGCTGATCCCAGCCGACCGCCCCGGCCTTCCTTGTCTACAACCAGACAACGGTATATGTATACAGTGAGTGAATGATGGTGTTCAAAGCTACACACCTCCTTCGGCGTGCTAGCGTACTCTTTCACTCTTTCCACAGACACGATGTTGTTCTCCACATCGGTCCAAGCACGAACGATCCAACTCAAGATTCCTGTCACCTGTAAAAACACACCCACACGTGCACAAAACCATCAACATCGCCTCCTTTTTCAAACTTGGTAAGAAAAATTCAGGACTATCTATTTGATATTTCAATCAAAGAGGTGTATTAAGGGAATAACAAAGTCCTGTTACTTGAAACAGGCACTAGTGCAAACCATCTGATTTCTCTTTGGCTGGGCCTTATCATACTTTGAATGAATTCTTTTTGGGTTCCCTCCCCTTTTCCTCCCCAATTGTATCTGGCCAATTACCCCACAGCGTCCCGGTCGCTGCTCCACCCCCTCTGCCGATCCGGGGAGGGCTGCAGACTACCACGTGCCTCCTCCGATACATGTGGAATCACCAGCCATTTCTTTTCACCTGACAGTAAGGAGTTTTGCCGGGAGGATGTAGCGCATGGGAGGACCACACTATTCCCCCCAGTCCCCCCTCTCCCCTGAACAGGTGCCCCGACCGAACAGAGGAGGCGCTAGTGCAAGCGACCAGGACACATATCCACATCCGGCTTCCCACCTGCAGACACGGCCAACTGTGTCTGTAGGGACGTCCAACCAAGATGGAGGTAACACAGGGATTCGAATCACTGATCCCCATGTTGGTAGGCAATGGAATAGACCACTACGCCACTCAGTTTGAATTAATTCTGCTGGACACATTCGCACATGCGTTTGACACAAATTATGTTCAGTGGACCCGCAAGACAGGAGTGAGGCGGGGCTCTTTAGAGGAGGTTGAAGGTATGTTTGTGACCTGGAGGGAGTGGGACACTGCCAGTCCCACGATGCCTGGGCTGAGGTAGTCCCGGCCCCTCACTGACAGGATGGATGCTGCCAGCACCAGAAGGTTTCCCAAGAACTCCAGATTCACCGCCAGCCATCTGAGCACAGACAAACACCAAAAAGGTTAGGGCAGTAACAAAAGCAACCAAGCAAGCACCTAAATCTGACAGAGGTACTGAACAAGGTGTGTGGAACTGGTAAAATGGCTCAAAGGACCAACGCTACTGTGAGGAATGCCCTGCGATGCGACTTTTTATCTGTGTGCATACTGCTCAGAGTCTCCATGCTGGCTCATTGGATGGGAACAAACAATGCCTCTTCTCTTCAACTTAACACCAGGTGATCTTTTCCACTATAGGAGAGGACTCTGGAGGCAAGACATGCGCCCATGCAGGAGTATAAAGCTCAGGAAAAAACCTGGACCCATACCGTTTAGCATTACACATTACACTCTACTAAGGGCCAAAGGTGCACCTTTGTTAAGGGCTAAGCAGACAGTTGTCATGGCTAGTCTCAGAGACACTAGGGTATCTTCCCGAGGCAGGACAGACCACTCATAGGACTAAATGAGTCATATTATAGGGCGACTATCCAGAGATGATAGAGTCTATAATAATGAGATTCAGAGGCTTTAGGATGCGGTTATATCTGCCAAGCAGGCCCAGGGAGCTGGTGGTCAGACAAGTCAATCTAAGAGAATTTCCCCCACCATTGTTTGCATGCTAACTTAATATTGGCAAGGACCACCTGGTCCTCAAATGGACTTTAAATTACAAAAGCCTTTCTTGGCTCTTGGCTCAGCCTGCCTGGAGTCCTCCTGAGGTTCTGGCAACATTCACTTTCCATTACTGGGAACATGTGGCCCACGTGGCACCCACTCAAACTGGAAAACAGACTTTTGGACCCATACTTTATTCAGATGCCCAATAAGCAAATATTGCCATGTAAATGCCATGTTTCAAAGGTCAATGCTTGGGTGCAGTTGTGGGAATACACCCCCCCCCCACACACACACACACACCCATGCTAATCAGTGAAATCCACTGACAGCGATATTGGTGGGGGGCTTTCTGGGGACCCAGTAGTACCATTTGTCTCAGTAGGAAGGTTGAGTTGCAAGAGAAAAAACAGTGAGGGGCTTTTCTAAACCAATTATGTTAAGATTCAAGACTATAACTGACATACACTCAGACACGCAAACAGAAAACCACTTTGTCAGACCAGCCGGCTATAAAAAGCTCTAAAAAGAAAGGTTTTTACCAAAGCAACAATACTACTTTTCAGCACCAAGGAAAGCATATGTTGTCAGACCTCGCATGCACTGATCATATAATAGTTCAGCACCAACTCAAAATGGACAGCAAATAGATAGTTCACTCATGGTGCCGGTCTTTCAGCCTGATTTACTCAAGGCCTTTCCAGTACAATCAAACAAGCACACTTAAAGGTGGACGAGCATTCATACACGGTAGGTTATTTCAAGTTCCTTTTACAAACTTGCACTATGTGAACATAAGGACATGACAATGGGACTAAGATAAATTAAATTAGCATCTTTAGACTAGTCTTGAATCCAAAACAGTTCAAATTAAATATTTGTGTTTGTGTGTGTGTTTTGCAATTCAGAACCTGGTGGCTACAAAGCGTGGGAAATAGGCAGTCTGGTTGTGGTCGATGCGTCCATTAGCCTGCAGTATGAAACGTGGCTGCTCACTGAAGGCTCGGATAACGCTGGCCCCTTGTACTGTCTCATTGAAGTGGGTGTAGATGGGAGAGCGGCTTACAGCCTCCAGTCTCCGGAGTTGACATGATGTGGCCACGTAGAAACTCTATATAAACAAGACGGGGAAATGAGTTGTAACGGATTATACTATCCAAACTTATCCAAACAATACTGACTGATTGATGATTAAATGTTTATTCCTACAAAGCCATGTACCAGTTATGTTTAATATAAAAAGGCTGGGTTTTTTTTCTAACCCAGCCACTGAGGATGCACAAGCCAGTGCATTCTTAGTGCCGGTCCCAAGCCCGGATAAATGGGGAGGATTGTGTCAGGAAGGGCATGCGGCATAAAACCTTTGCCAAATCAAATACGTGGGTCATAAATCAGATTTTCATACCGGATCGGTCGAGGCCCGGGTTACCAGTGACCACCACCAGTACTGTTGGCTAACAGGGTGCCAGTGGAAACTATACTACTGTTGGGTGAAGGAGAAGAGGAGAGGGGGAAGGCATGTCCAGAGGTAGCAAGAGAGGAGGGAAGGGTAAGAGTCAGAACCTTGATAGTTGGCACTATGACTGGTAAAGGGAGGGAGCTGGCTGATATGATGGAGAGAAGGAAGGTAGGCATACTGTGAGTGCAAGAGACCAGGTGGAAGTGGAGTAAGGCCAGGAGCATCAGAGGTGGATTCAAACTCTTCTACCATGGTGCGGACGGAAGGAGAAATGGGGTAGGGGTAATTCTGAAGGAAGAGTATGTCAAGAGTATGCTGGAGGTGAAGACAGTGTCAGACAGAGTGATGAGTATGAAGCTGGAAATCAAAGGTGTATTGAGGAATGTTATCAGCACATATGCCCCGCAAGTTGGGTGTGAGATGGAAGAGAAAGAAGAATTCTGGAGTGAGTTGAATAACGTGGAGAGTGTACCCAAGGAGGAGAGAGTGGTGATTGGGGTGGACTTCAATGGGCATGTTGGTGAAGGGAACAGAGGCGATTAGAAGTGATGGGTAGGTATGGTGTCAAGGAGAGGAATGTGGAAGGATGGATGGTCAAGTCAAGTCAATTTTATTTGTATAGCCCAATATCACAAATTACAAATTTGCCTCAAGGGGCTTTACAGCAACACAATAACTTGTCCTCTGAATCCTCGCATCGGATAAGGAACAACTCCTAAAAAAACCCTTCAACAGGGAGAAAAAAATAGGAAGAAACCTCAGGGAGAGCAACAGAGGAGGGATCTCTCTCCAAAGATGGACAACATGGTGGTGGACTTTGTGAAAAGGATGGAAATGGCTGTGGTGAATAAATATTTCAAGAGGGGGGAGGAACACAGGGTGACATATAAAGAGTGGGTCAAAGTGCACACAGGTAGACTATATCTTATGTAGGAGGCATGATCTGAAAGGGATTGGAGACTGCAAGGTGGTGAGAGGGGAGAATGTAGCTAGGCAGCATCGGATGGTGGTCTGACTTTGGAGACCAAGAAAAGGAAGAGAGTGAGGGCAGAGCCGAAGATCAAATGGAGGAAGTTGAAGAAGGAAGACTGTTGTGTGGAGTTCAGGGAGGAGTTAAGACAGACACTGGGTGGTAGTGAAGAGTTGCCAGATGGCTGGGAAACCACTGCAGAAATAGTGAGGGAGACAGCTAGGAAGGTACTTGGTGTGTCATCTGGACAGAGGAAGGAAGACAAGGAGACTTGGTGGTGGAATGAGGAAGTATAGGAAAGTATACAGAGGAAGAGGCTGGCAAAGAAGTGGAATAGTCGGAGAGATTAAGAAAGTAGTACAAGGAGATGCAGCATAAAACAAAGGGAAAGGTGGTGAAGGCAAAGGAAAAGGCGTATGGTGATTTGTATGAGAGGTTGGACACTAAGGAAGGAGAAAAGGACTTGTACTGATTTGCTTAACAGACAGAGCAAGCAGGGAAGGATGTGCAGCAGGTTAGGGCGATCAAGGATAAAGATGGAAATGTGCTGACAAGTGAGGAAAGTGTGCTGAGAAGGTGGAAGGAGTACTTTGAGGAGCTGATGAATGAAGAAATTGAGAGAGAGAGGAGGTTGGATGATAGGGGGATAGTGAATCAAGAAGTGAGGTGGATTGGCAAGGAATAAGTGAGGGCAGCTATGAAGAGGATGGAGAGTGGAAAAGCGGTTGGTCCAGATAACATACCTGTGGAGGCATGGAGATGTTTAGGAGAGATGGCAGTGGAGTTTTTAACTAGATTGTTTAACACAATCTTAGAAAGTGGGAGGATGCCTGAGGAGTGGTCGGTCAGGGTGCCTGATCAGGGGGGACGGGGAACTGGGGGGAATAGCATCATCCTCCCACGCGCTACGTCCATCTGGTGAAACTCCTCACTGTCAGGTGAAAAGAAGCGACTGGTGACTCCACATGTATCGGAGGAGGCATGTGGTAGTCTGCAGCCCTCCCCGGCTCAGCAGAGGGGGTGGAGCAGCAACTGGGGCGGCTTGGAAAATAGGGTAATTGGTCAAGTACAATTGGAGAGAAAAAAGGAGGACCCCCCCCCCCCCAAAAAAAAGAGGAAAGATGGTCTGGACATGTGCAGAGCAGAGATGCTGGGTATATTGGGAGAAGAATGCTTAACATGGAGCTGCCAGGCAAGAGGAAAAGAGGAAGGCCAAAGAGGAGGTTTATGGATGTGGTGAGGGAGGACATGCAGGTGGCTGGCATGACAGAGGAAGATGCAGAGGACAGGAAGAGATGGAAACGGATGATCCACTTTGGCAACCCCGAACAGGAGCAACCAAAAATAGTAGTAGTAGTAGATAAAAATCTGTTTTTCTCTGATGCCCATTCTTCAATTTTGAAAAATATAGCCAATTATTTCAACTTAAAGGTGCTAGGAGGAATAGTTCACTCCACATTAACCAGACTCAGTTATATTCTGATGCCTCAATATGACCAACGTAACCAATAAAACCATCAGTGCAAAGTCAAAGAAGGTTGAATCAGTTCATCTGGATACATTTATTGACAGAGTGATGGAACAAGTGTGTCAATAAACGTTGTATCCAGATGAACCGATTCAACCTTCTTTGATTTTCTTACCTGCATGCATCAAGACATCCGTGAAAAAATTAGATATCACTGTATAATGAGTCCATATGTTTGACTCCAGGTCGGATTTTCCACAAAATCTGACGAAGTGATTTACACACAGATGGGATACATAGCCTCAGTTAGAGATATACATTACCTCATCACTGTATAGCTTACAAACAGCTGTTTTTCCAAAACACCACTAGTCTCTCACTCTTGTCTAATAAACAAATGCATGAGCTACCAGAGGATAGATCTTTGCAACAAGAGACAATGCAAATGCTAAATGAAGTCATTGTTCCGCAAAACACTACCCCTTTTGTCCACAGGGGGCGTGGAGTCAACAACAACCCAAAACTCCGTAGTAGCTCAAAGCAGTGAGGAAGCATTTTTGCTAGTTTATAACTCCTACACTCCTTAGTGGCCCGATGTCTTGATGTAAACATCGGAAGGAGAATTGGAGAGAGTAGGTTTCTGATGAACCTGGGCATAATTTCTTCAATGCAACAAATTAATGAAGCCAACCTAAATTCTCAGTTACAAATTCCCCCTCTCAGGCTAAGTCCATACCACAGCATTGCCAAGCTTTCACACAGGCTATACTGTTTTTCCCCCCCATATTTCCAATTCCTACATTCTCTTTTACTGAAACATACACACAAAAATAAGTAGAATTTAAGTGGGTGTAATGTAATATTATTATTGACAAATTTATCGGCATACCCCTAAGTATCCTCACACCATCAAACAAATTCCCATTATGAGCCCAGTAAAACCATACTGCAAAACTGTTCACATTAGCTATCCTTCCATCAAGCCAACTTTTGTAAAGTCCCGAGTATTCAACTGGTTTTAAGAAAAAGTAATAATCAAGACTACATCAGAAGCAATCAAGAAAAAATGAAGAAGAGTTTAAAAGAATAACCACTAGAGAAATTAGAAAATCCCGTTTCCATCACTCTTAATGCCAGCATATTTGTGACAAGCCGATTTTTCCTAATTAAGTGGATTTTTGCATAAAGTATAGCTTAACGGAAACATGGCTAAAATGTAAGAGAAACAGCACAAAAGTAGTACCTGTATGAAGGCGTAAAGAAGGGTGAGAGGAAGGAGTGCCACCCCTGCAAACGGCGTGGCCATGAGGACGATGATGCAGACTTCCACCAGCTTGAAGACATAGCCCAGCATCATCTTGATACCGTCGGGTATCATGCAGTCGATGGCATCAATCTCCTTGGAGAAGCGGTTCAACAGGTTTCCACTGGGTGTAGACTCAAAGAAGGACATGGGTGAGTGCAGGACATTGTTGAGCAGGTCCACGTGCAGGTGGCGCGAGGCGATGATTCCTCCAAGAGAGATGGCCAATGTCGTTCCAAACATGGCAACACCTGGAGGCCCACAACAAAGGAAAATCTCCATTTAACAATGTGCAGAGTATGCCCAGCAAAAAACTAAAAGTATAAAAGCTATCCAGAGGCTAAATGTTGAATTACAAAGCAACCAGCTGGTCAATGAAGAGATTTTTAAAAAAAATAAGAAATGTAATCATGTCATTATGTCACATATATATGTTGTCTAGTATTGACAATATGGTAAACTCTTCAAATGCCCAAGACAAAACTAACCAGAGACAGCTATCACAATAATTTGAGACAGTATTAACAAGCGGGATGTATCAGCGGCTGTGCTGCTTACAGACAACAAGCAAATGATATATCAACACTAACAAAATACAGGTTAGTGTTGATATTAACATGCCACTCATTCCTAAAATCAAGACAGAGAAACCAAGCAAACACAGTCAAAATCCACTATATCAGTGACATAAACACTGATTACTGTGATTGCTTCATAGTTTACTGAGTTTGCTGGCTCTGTGAGCCAAGTCTTTTGTTTGGGGAATGGCGCAACAAAACAAATACACAAAGAAAAAAATCAGCTGACCTGACTCCTGTGTCCTACCCCTGTGTTGGATCCCCAGATATCTGGAGCTGAAGGGTTGGGTGTGGGGTTGTCCTTTGTTTCACGACACTACCAGTTTGCAACCCCAACTAATACTGACTAACCATATTATGAGGCTTTAGGAAAGTAGACATGTTACAAATTGCCCCTTTAAGCATGCATACAGGCCTGAGTTTTGATTCGTGGGATGCAAATTCCTCCGACCCTCAGCCTTGATCTAGTAATAACCTACTTCTTCCTTGTCAACTTTGTTGGCATCTGCAAAAGTCTCAGTACCTCTGGAGGCTTTCACATGGATGACAGGAGAACATTTCATGCCAGCCCTGATGCACCTCTCCAACGCTTTACCACAGTTAACATTCCTTCCACTTCCACTCAATCCAGCTAGTGGCTTCGAAAATTAACCCCAGTGTGACAGTCGTTTTTGTACACCTATTAAATAGTGTGTGGTGTGGAACTTCGAGACAAGGCAATTACTACCGTACCCTAAACCCACCTTGAGCAAACCCCAGCGCTCCAAACACACCCAGTTTGAGGTCAGTGTCTGTCTGGGTGCCATTGACAATTGGGTCATCAGCCCAAAGGCTCAGCCAGTAATTATAGGACAGAGAGGCCGACTGCTGGAACGCATAGAGTAAGACGATGGGTATGATGAAGGCAAGGCCGATGGTCTTGAAGTACTCTCTGTACATCTCCAACTTCACCTGTGAGGAAGAAAGGAACTACGTAAACATACTTTGCTTTCCATATTAAGAAGAGATGGATGCTGTCACTGCTGTTCAATTACAAATTATCAAATGGTGAACTGTCGTGTTATGCGTCCAATTACACTCTATTGATTGTTTACTTAAAGTCTGCAGGTGGGAATTGTGGGGATATTGCATTTGGTTGTGTGCACGGGTGTGTGTGTTTGTTTGTCCATGACTAATCTCACATAGTACTGGGCCTATCAGCCTGACCTTTTTATTTTTTGCACAGTTATGGCTGTATGATGAAGAATTCTCGTGGTTGCGGTGATGCAAAACATTTGAAAAAAAGTTTGTTCTCACTGCTGCTGCTCCCTCTCTTCATTCACTTTCTAGCTTGCTTGACCAACGCTGCTCTCTGTCGCTGCCCGATAAAGTCAACCTTGTGCATGCGTGACTCACATCTATGGTTGACTTAGATTGGGCAGTGACAGTATCAGAACCTTATCTATTCACGTATGAGTCTTGAAAGTAAACGAGAAGTCGATCATATTTCGCAAGTCAGCAAATCATTCACTGCTGATCTCAGCAGAGGAGAACTGGAAGAACACGGGATGAACCAAAAATAATAACCTCTGTCTTTAATTCAAAATATAATAAAGCTGGGTAAACTGTTTACACTTGTGCATGCTCATTCACATCTACGGTTGACTCAGATCGGGCAACGACATGATCAAAAGAATTTTGATAATTCAAAAATGCGAAAGTTATAAAGGAACAACTTCCTCTAGGTTCTGTGATGGCCTGGCGGCCTGTTCAGGGTGTCTTCCCACCTGCCGCCCAATGACTGCTGGGATAGGCTCCAGCTTCCCTGTGACCCTGAGAGCAGGATAAGCGGTTCGGATAATGGATGGATGGATGGAACTTCCTCTAGGTTGCAGTCAAACCAGGAAGTGTTGCATATTCTTGTCGCCGCCCAATTTGAGTCAACTGTAGATGTGAGTCGCACATGTGTGAGTGTAAAAGGTTTACACAGCTTTATTACATTATGACAATAAGGACAGGGTTAGGGTCAGACCAAAATGGTCGCATAGCAAACCTTTTCTTTTTGGGAAGTGCAAGTTCATTTTAGACTTGGTTGCATTCGTACAAGGGTCCACCTAGGAAGCTGTGTCCACAGACTGACAAGCAAAAAGTTTTTATTAGGTAATTTTTTTTTTTAGCTTGAGCACTGCGCATATTAAAACTTTTTTCCACATTTCCTGTTCAATTGACTTGGGCGCTGCACAAAAGTCTTATAATGGCAGGAAAACCACTTGTTTTTCTGTCCATGTGTGCGTGTCCGCTGCTAATATTTCATACTGCTGGGCCGGTCAGCCTAATAATTTTTGTGCACAGTTATGACTGTAGGATCAAGGACCTCTCATGGTTGCGGTGATTCCAAACCACTGAAGAACCCGTTTTATAATTATGAGACAATTGAATGGTAACTCCACAGCTGCTTTTTCGCTTAAGTCCGAGCACCGGAGAAGGGGAAACATGCTTGGCGGGGATCTGCACTCTACCGAGTGCACTCTTCTAGTTCATTATTATTTTCGCTTATATTGGGTACCTATGAAGGATGTCAAATTTTTCGTACACTTTACATTAACATAAACATAGGCTAAACATACAAGGGTCTCAGAATGTCAGAACCACCCCCTCCATTCAAATTAGAGAAACCTGAGGAATAGGCACAACTCTAGCAACTGTTTCAGTTGACATGCCAAACTAGTAATGGTCCAGCTGTGATGTGTTTACTGGGTACAGATGGAAATTGCTTACTAACAAAAACTAGATAAGCAACTGGACAAATGAGGTAAAATTATATGTGTCCAACCTACACTGTATTGTCTTGACCAGTACAGAAAATAGTTGTTTAAAACACATAAAAACTTTGGACCATGGTCCATTTAAGCGAGATTTTTTTCCAAGATCAAATCAGACACAATCCGAAGATATCTTTACACAGGACTGCAAATGATCCTTTGTAATCTTAACTCTCTGCACCAGAAGCATGTTGGTACAAACACCGCTTTAGACTCACCCTTCCTGTGAGAGCCGTGTCAGCCTCGGTGAGTTTCCCCAGCTCCTCGGCAGTCTGCTCCTGCTCGGTGTCTGTGATGGCCTCCCTGGTCTGCACACTGGCACTACTCATGTCACAACTGCCACATACATACACAGCATCAGTGGGCATGGGTTCAATTTGCCAATAAGGGCAAAAAGTGAAGCACAAGATACACTACATAACCAAAAGTATGTGGACAACCCTTCTAATGAGTGGATTTGGCTATTTTGGCCACATCCATTGCTGGTAGACAAATAAAATCAAGCACACAGCCATGCAGTCTCTACAGGCAAACATTGGCAGTAGAGTGGGTTGCACTGAAGAGCTGTGACTATTGTGGTGACACCATCATAGGATGCCACTGTTCCAACAAGTCAGTTGGTCAGATTTCTGCCCTGCTAGATCTGCCCCAGTCAATTGTAATTCTGTTATTGTGAGGTGGAAATGTCTCAGAGCAACAAAAGTTCAACCGTGAAGTGGTAGAACATGAGCTCACAGAACGGGTCCACCGAGTGCTGAAATATGTAAAAATCATCTGTCCTCAGTTGCAAGACTCACAGCTGAGTTCCAAATTACCTCTGGAAGCAACATCAGCACAAGAACTGTTCGTTTGGGGCATCCGGGTAGCATAGCAGTCTATTCCGTTGCCTACCAACATGGGGATCGGCGGTTCAAATCCCTGTGTTACCTCCAGCTTGGTCGGGTGTCCCTACAGACACAATTGGCCTTGTCTGTGGGTGGGAAGCCGGACGTGGGTATGTGTCCTGGTCTCTGCACAAACGCCTCCTCTGGTCAGTTGGGGCACCTGTTTGCGGGGGGGGGGGGGACTGGGGGGAAATAGAGTGATCCTCCCACGTGCTACGTCCCCCTGGCGAAACTCCTCACTGTCAGGTGAAAAGAAGTGGCTGGCGATGCCACAAGTATTGGAGGAGGCATGTGGTAGTCTGCAGCCCTCCCCGGATCTGCAGAGGGGGTGGGGCAGTGACTGGGATGGCTCAGAGAGCGGGGTGATTGGGCAGGCACAATTGGGGAGAAAAAGGGGACACCCCCCCCCCCCAAAAAAAATGGTTCATCTGGAGCTTCATGAAATGGGTTTCCATGGCTGAACAGCCGCACACAAGCACAAGATCACCATGCACAATGCCAAGTGTTGGCTGAAGTGGTGTAAAGCACACTGCCATTGGCATCTGAAGCAGTGGAAACACATTCTTGGGAGGGATGAATCATACTTTACTATCTGGCAATCTGCCGGACCAATCTGGGTTTGGTGGAAACCAGGAGAGCACTACCTGCCCGAATGCATAGTGCCAACTATAAAGACTGGTGGAGGAGGAATAATGGTCCGGAGCTGTTTTACATGGTTTGCGAGGCCCCTTAGTTCCAGTGAAGGGAAGCCTTAATGCTACAGCATACAATGACATTCAAGAGAATTGCGTGCTTCCAACTTTGAGACAACAGTTTGGGGAAGGACCTTTCTTGTTTCAGCACGATAATGCTCCTGTGCACAAAGTGAAGTTCATAAAGATGTGGTTTGTTGAGTTTGCTGTGGAACAACTTGACTGGCCTGCACAGAGCCCTGACCTCAACCCCATCCAACACTTTTGGGGTGAATTGTAACACCAGCTGTAAACCAGGCTTTCACCCCAACATCAATGCCCGACCTCACTAATGCTCTTGTGGCTGAATGGGAGCAAATCCCTGCAGCCGTACTCTAAAATCTAGTGGAAAGCCTTCCCAGAAGAGTGGAGGCTGTTATAGCAGCAAAAGGGGGACCAACTCCATATTAATTCCCATGGTTTTGGAACGAGATGTTCAACAAGCACATATGGGTTTGATGTTCGGGTGCCCATATATGTTTGGCTATGTAGCGCATGTTTATATGTCATACCTGATGAGTTGCTCCTGAGAAAGATCGATGGAGAAGTCAGTCATACTGAGACGAGAAACAGACCTCCTTGTGCCTGCATAGAAACAGGAGCAACAGTGTTGAAACTTAAGGACATGTAGACCTGTTTTGAAATATTTCAGAGCATCTGAGTTATGACTTTTTTAGTGATTAACATTTTGGCACACTGACAACTGTTACCTCATACATGGAATAAAAATGTTAGCTAATTTTAGCTCTAGACTAGAGATGACATCACATGTTTAATGAGTTTCTGCATCAAAACGAGACTACATGTTAATTCAATATGGTCAAGGTGAGAAAAATTACATAAATTCCAAAATGTGAGGGATTTCCAGTATAAATCTAGCATGATATTTAAAGGTACAATCCTGAAACTGACTGACATCTGTGGTGATATGGGGATATTGCATTGTGTGTGAATGCTGCAAGCCCTAATCTACTACTACTACCACTATTTTTGGCTGCTCCCATTAGGAGTCGCCACAGCAGCTCATCAGTTTACATTTCTTCCTGCCCTCTGCATCTTCCTCTGTCACACCAGCCACCTGCATGTCCTCTCTCACCACACCCATAAACTTCCTCTTTGGCCTTCCTCTTTTCCTCTTCCCTGGCAGCTTCATATCAGAATCAGAATACTTTATTCATCCCTGAGGGGAAATTGGGTAATATTCAGCATCCTTCTCCCAATATACCCAGCATCTCTCCTCCACACATGTTCAATCTTGCCTCTCTTACTTTGTCTCCAAACAGTCCAACCTGAGCTGTCTCTCTAATATACTCATCCCTAATCCTGTCCTTCTTCGTCACTCCCAATGAAAATCTTAGCATCTTCAACTTTGCCACCTCCAGCTCCCCCCCTTTCTTTTCATTAGTGCCACCGTCTCCAAACCACACAACATAGCTGGTCTCACAACCATCTTGTAAACCTTCCCTTTAACTCTTGCTGGTACCCTTCTGTCGCAAATCACTCCTGACACTCTTCTCCACCCACTCCACCCTGCCTGCACTCTCTTCTGCACTCCCCATTACTTTGGACAGTTGATCCCAAGTATTTAAACTCATACACCTTCATCACTTCTACTCCTTGCATCCTCACCATTCCACTGTCCTCCCTCTCATTCACACATATTTATTCCGTCTTGCTCCTACTGACTTTCATTCCTCTTTTTTCCAGTGCATACTTCCACCTCTCCAGGCTCTCCTCAACCTGCACCCTACTCTCACTACAGATCACAATGCCATCCGCGAACATCATAGTCCATGGAGACTCCCATCTGATCTCATCTGCCAACCTGTCCATCACCATTGCAAACAAGAAAGAAGCCCTAATGATGCCTTTGAAATTAAACAGTCACCAGAGCCATCATGTCAAAACTTTCACAACCATGTTGATGCTGGGTTTTTGCAAGTGATGCCGGAGTACCTGCTAAACGTCTTGTACATTTTCCCTGTCATATTTGCTTGTTAAAACTCACCATTACCTCCCTTCTGCATTTAGCAACTACACTGAATAAGTAAATGCAGTGCACCATGTAATTTTTCCCTAAGGATAAGTCCTACCTGACCATAACTAATAAGATAAGCAATCACCACAGTATTTATGACTCGGATATCAGTAGATTAGCAATTGTCTTAAATATGCAAGCAATCTAAAACATCAAAAATGACATTTATCTGCATATAAATGATCAGGATTGTAGCTTTAAGTAATACAAAATGCTCATAAATAAATACGCCACATATGGCAGCTTACTTTTGTCCCTGTGCGTGGAGCCCTCTTTCCGCTCTGCGCTGGCAAAGACGTGAATGAACTCGGCAAAGGCTCCCTTCTTCCCCATCAGTTCGGGGTAGGAGCCCATCTCTGTGATCGCTCCCTCCGCCAGCACCAGGATCAGGTCTGCCTGGGGCAAGTAGCTCAGCCCATGGGTCACCAGCACACGTGTCTGTTTGTTGGCATACACACCAGCAAGCACACATAAACACATGTGTACATACACACATATACAGATTTTTCCCCCCATATACACTGCTCAAAAAAATAAAGGGAACACCTAAAAACACAACATAGACCTCGATGAATGAAATATTTCAGCTGAAAATCTTTATTTATTAGACAGAGGAATGTGTTTAGAGCAAAATAACCTAAGAATGATCAATGGAAATCAAAATCATTAGCCCATTAAGGTCTGGATTCAGAATCATACTCAAAATCAAAGTGGAAAATGAGAACATAGGCTGATCCAACTTCTGTGAAAATTCTTCAAGACGATTCGAAATGAGGCTCAGTAGTGTGTGTGGCCTCCATGTGCCTGTATGCACTCCCTACAACGTCTGGGCATGCTCCTGATGAGACGATGGATGGTCTCCTGAGGGATCTCCTCCCAGACCTAGATCAGGGCATCGGTCAACTCCTGGACAGTCTGTGGTACGACATCGCGTTGGCGGATGGTACGAGACATGATGTCCCAGAGGTGCTCGATTGGATTCAGGTCTGGGGAACGTGCAGGCAGGTCCATAGCATCAATGCCCTCGACATACAGGAACTGCTGACACACTCTGGCCACATGAGGACGAGCATTGTCATGCATGAGCAGGAACCCAGGGCCCACTGCACCAGCATATGGTCTGACAATGGGTCTGAGGATCTCATCCCGGTACCTAATGGCAGTCATGGTACCTCTGGCTAGCACGTAGAGGTCTGTGCGGCCCTCCAAGGATATGCCTCCTCAGACCATCACTGACCCACCGCCAAACCGGTCATGCTGGAGGATGTTGCAGGCAGCAGAACGTTCTCCACAGCGTCTCCAGACTCTCTCACGTCTGTCACATGTGTTCAGTGTGAACCTGCTCTCATCTGTGAAGGGCACAGGGCGCCAATGGCGAATCTGCCAACCAAGATGTTCTCTGGCAAAGGTCAATCGGGCTGCACGGTGTTGGGCTGTGAGCACAGGCCCCAATTGTGGACGTCGGGCCCTCATACCATCCTTATGCATTCTGTTTCTCACTGTTTGAGCAGAAACCTGCACATTAGTGGCCTGATGAAGGTCGTTTTGTAGGGCTCCGGCAGTGCTCCTCCTGTTCCTCCTTGCACAAAGGACCAGATAGCGGTCCTGCTGCGGGGTTGTTGTCCTCCTGCGGCCCCCTCCACGTCTCCTGGTGTACTGGCCTGTCTCCTGGTACCTCCTCCATGCTCTGGACACTGTGCTGGGAGACACATCAAATCTTCTTGCCACAGCACGCATCGATGTGCCATCCTGGATGAGCTGCACTACCTGAGCAACTTCTGTAGGTTGCAGATACCGCCTCATGCCACCTCTAGTGGTGAGGGCACTAGCAAAATGAAAAACTAACCAAAAATCGACCAGAAAAGATGAGGACAGGCAAATGGTCTGTGGCCACCACCTGCAAATCCATTCCTGTTATAGGGGTTGTCTTGCAAATTGTCTAATTTCCACCAGGTGGAAATTAGACAATTTACCAACAGGTGAAATTGATTCACAAATCAGTGTTGCTTCCTAACTGGACAGGTTGATATCTCAAAAGTGTGATTGACTTGGAGCTACATTGCATTGCTTATGTGTTCCCTTTATTTTTTTGAGCAGTGTATATGTAATGAATTAGACACACCAACGTGCACATATTCACACACCCACCCAAACAAACACTTCACTATATGTGGTATCAAAGTTACCATTTCCTAACTCCAGTTTCTTTTCTTTTTTCTTTTTGGATTTTTCCCCCTTTTTCTCACCAATTGTGTCCAGCCAATTACCCCACTCTCCCGAGCCTTCCCGAGTCGCTGCTCCACCCCTCTGCTGATCCGGGGGAGGGCTGCAGACTACCACATGCCTCCTCCGATACATGTGGAGTCACCAGCTGCTTCTTTTCACCTGGCAATGAGAGTTTCGCCAGGGGGACGTAGCACGTGGGAGGATCACGATATTCCCCAAGTTCCCCCTCCCCCCCAAACAGGCGTCAAGGCCAACCAGAGGAGGCGCTAGTGTAGCGACCAGGACACATACCCACATCTGGTTTCCCACCTGCAGACACGGCCAATTGTGTCTGTAGGGATGCCCGACCAAGCCGGAGGTAACACAGGGATTTGAACCGCCGATCCCTGTGTTGGTAGGCAATGGAATAGGCCACTATGCTACCCTGACGCCCTCCAGTTTCTTTTCTATCCTCACCTTGTCTTTGAGGACACCTTTAGGTCCAATGACCCTGTCAAAGATGTGCTGCCCTACATGGGCGTCAACAGCAGACAGCGGGTCATCCAGTAGGTAGACATCAGCCCTCCTAAAAACTGCCCTGGCCAGGCTGACCCTCTGCTTTTGGCCTCCAGAAAGATTCAAACCCTGAAGAGAGAGAGAGAGAGCAAGGAGAATTGGGTGAAGACCTCCGTTTGGATGGCATTTTTATCTTGATTGTACAACACACAGTGGAGTGAAAAAGAAGGAATAAGACAGAAAGAGGGCATTGTGTGAAAGAGTAAAGGTCACTCTCCGCAGAGAAAGTGGGTGAGACTGAAAGTGACACAGACAAATACAAGATACAACTCAGTGGACTTGATGAGTATAAACAATATGGCAGATGTCATCCTTTCTGCATTAGCTTGTAAAGCCAAATGCTTAGATGGCCTTTAAGAAACATTTGAAACTTCATAGTGGTATTCTATAGCCGATATAAATCATTTAACACCATTCATAACAACAATTACTATTCTACCCTTACTTAGACACCATTATTACTGGTGTCTACTATTGTGCCCCTCTTCCACCTACCACTCGAAATTTTATGCTGTTATGGCAACGATATGCCTGTTAGACTGATAATTGGACATGTAAATCTACTTTTTACTTTGATTTTCCTATTCTTTTTTTTTTTCCTCCTTTTTCTCCGCAATTGAACCTGGCAATTCACCCCACTCTCTGAGCCGTCCCGGTCGCTGCTCCACCCCCTCTGCTGATCCAGGGAGGGCTGCAGACTACCACATGCCTCCTCTGATACATGTGGAGTCACCAGCCCTTTCTTTTCACCTGACAGTGAGGAGTTTCGCCAGGGGGACGTGGGAAGATCACACTATTCCCCCCAGTTCCCCCTCCCCCCGAACAGGCACCCTGACCAACCAGAGGAGGTGCTAGTGCAGCAACCAGGACACATACCCACATCTGGCTTCCCACCCACAGACACGGCCATTTGTGTCTGTAGGGACACCTAACCAAGCCAGAGGTAACACGGGGATTCAAACAAGATCCCCATGTTGGTAGGCAATGGAATAGACAGCTATGCTACCCAGACGCCCCCTGATTTTCCTGTTCTGTCAGTGATGGAGGTTTTTGTGTGTATAGTCATCCTTAGACTGGATTTATCGACTATCCACAGAGGCCAGGAGGTTTCTGTGTGTTTACCTTCTCTCCTATCTCAGTGCTGTCTCCAGCAGGCAGGATCTCCAGGTCAGGCAACAGTGCACAAGCCTCCACCACTCGGTGGTACCAGCTCTCCATCTTCTCCTGACCAAACACAATGTTGTCTTTAACGGTCGCATTCTGGATCCACGCCTGCTGGGGCACATAGGCCACTGAACCCTGTGAAAGAGCACGAATGGTCATATGCAATGGCACAGTATTGATAAAGTTCCGATGATGAAATCTCAGTATCTAAAATTAACATCTAACGTCACACTGAAACATTTCTAACCTTAAAAAGTGCTCACCTCACAAGACATGACATGAGCAATTTGTGAACCTTGAACTAAACCCTGGATTCCAAATGACCCAAATTAACATACCTGATCTGTGGGTTGACAAAACACACACAAAAGTGCAACAATCAAAGTGCAGTGAACATGGGTTAATGCTCAATTCGAAACTTGAAAAATCAGTCAAAAAAAATCCGTCCTAGATACTTGTGTTGAAAAGAAAGTTGCAGATTTGCATAGGCAGAACATGTTTTTTCTCTTTTCATTCAAGAGAGATTTTACCTTGATGGCGACATGGCCACTCCTCTTCTCAGTCTCCCCAAGCATGGCAGAAAGCAGAGAGGACTTCCCTGAGCCAACATGGCCGACCACAGCTACCAGTGAGCCCTTCTTCACGCGCACATTGATCCTCCGTAGGCATGGTGGCCCCTCCCTGGACCATGCAAAGGTACCCCCTTCTATCACCACTCCATCTCCATCTAGGGGAGGGTTGAGAGAGAGAGAGAGAGAGAGAGAGAGAGAGAGAGAGAGAGAGAGAGAGAGAGAGAGAGAGAGAATTTACAAAATTTGCATATTTTTTTTTTAGTAATTCAAATGGCTCCAAAAATCCCTCATAATCTCCCCCTATATTTAGTAAGTGCAATATATGACCCCCCCTCCCTTTTCTCCCCAATTGCATCTGGCCAATCACCCCACTCCCCCAAGTCGTCCTGATCTCTGTTCCACCCCCTCTGCCGACGATCCAGGGAGGGCTGCAGACTACCACATGCCTCCTCCGATGTGGAGTCGCCAGCCGCTTCTTTTCACCTGACAGTGAGGAGTTTCGCCAGGGGGACGTAGCACGTGGGAGGATCATGCTATTCCCCCAGTTCCCCCTCCCCTCCGAACAGGCGCCCCAACCGACCAGAGGAGGTGCTAGTGCGGCAGCCAGGACACATACCCACATCTGGCTTCCCACCCGCAGACATGACCAATTGCGTCTGTAGGGACACACATATCAAATTTTTTTGACAACTCTCACTTATATGCTACAAAAAAACAAACAAACCATGAGCAGCAATTCAACTTTTCTAAGAAAATAATAGATTGAATCCTAAACACAGTCAATATTCAGAGAAATCTCACAGATACGACGTGTTGAAGGATGCATATAGGTACAATGCAAAGCCAAGGCACAATCAAGTCCAAGGGAGTCATGCAAACCTAAACCAAATCTAACTTTGTGGTTTAAGTGAGAGTCAGTCAGATTAAAAGAGCCACATTTCACTGCAACCTTTAAAGAAAACAGTTTTAAAAACCATTTAGCTCCCACCATTTGAGATATAGTGGTCAATATTTGAAGCTGTTGTCCAGTAAAGTGCAAAAGTGCTGTGTACTTTAAATAGTTCAAAATGTCCTTTCTGATAGATTACAACAGCACCAACTTTACATGTAAGAGAATTCAAATTCTTTGTGTGTGTGTGTGTGTGTGTGTGTGTGTGTGTGTGTGTGGGTGTGTGTGGGTGTGTGTGTGTGTGTTTTGTTCCTACCCGGACTGTAAGGGACTCGCTCCACGTTGTCTAGCTTTAGCTCATCCTGGCAGAGGAACTTTCCAAGACGTTTCAGGGAGACGATGGCCTGGGCCAAGACAAACTATTACTCTTCTGACAGCTCTACATAAATCAGGTTAGACAATTGCTTGAAACAGCATATAAACGATGTCTGTAATTATCTTCACATCCAAAAAGCCAAGGGGGTATGTGTGGCAAAACCACTGTCAGTGAAATTATCTTGTTGTAGCAAGACCAATATATTATGAAAGATGATGTAAGACGGTGACAGATGTACTCATCGCTGAATGCGGGGGGGGGGGGGTAAGAGTATATCTGTTGCCATCCTTAAAATTGTGCACATTGCCATTGAAACTCTAGTTAATGCTCAGGGCAATTTGCATATGAAACTGATCGTTTTTGGTCATTATGCCATTATAATGTTTATAAGGGTGGGGATACCTGCAGTCAGTTGAGACTGAAGAGGTCACTTAGATGAGTGATGAAACATTTCTCTCTCAATAAACCTAGTGTCCCGATGATGATTCCACTTTTTGTGATGCGACTACTGCATTTTATACAATTTGTCTAGTGAATGAATGAACCAGTAGTCATAAGTTCAGTCACTGGCTAAATCCTTGCAAGCTGCTGGATCATATGGTCTGTCACTACTACTACTACTACTTTCGGCTGCTCCTGTTAGGGGTTGCCAGAGCGGATCATCCGTTTCCATTTCTTCCTGTCGTCTGCATCTTCTTCTGTCACACCAGCCACCTGCATGTCCTCTCTCACCACATCCATAAACTTCCTCTTTGGCCTTTTTCTTTTTCTCTCCCCTGGCAGCTCCATATTAAGCATCCTTCTCCCAATATACCCAGTATCTCTCCTCAACACATGTTCAATCTTGCCTCTCTTACTTTGTCTCCAAACCATGCAACCTGAGCTGTCCCTCTAATATACTCATTCCTAATCCTGTCCTTCTTCGCCACTCCCAATGAAAATCTTAGCATCTTCAACTCTGCCACCTCCAGCACCACCCCCTGTCCTTTCATCAGCACCACTGTCTCCAAACCATATAACATAGCTGGTCTCACAACCATCTTTTAAACCTTCCCTTTAACTCTTGCTGGTACCTTTCTGTTGCAAATCACTCCTGACACTCTTCTCCACCCACTCCACCCTGCCTGCACTGTCTTCTTCACCTCTCTTCTGCACTCCCTGTTACTTTGGACAGTTGACCCCAAGTATTTAAACTCAAATACCTTCATCACCTCTACTCCTTGCATCCTTACCATACCACTGTCCTCCCTCTCATTCACGCATAGGTATTTCGTCTTGCTCCTACTGACTTTCATTCCTCTTCTCTCCAGTGCATACCTCCACCTCTCCAGGCTTTCCTCAACCTGCACCCTACTTTCGCTACAGATCACAATGGCATCCGCAAACATCATAGTCCACTGAGACTCCTGCCTGATCTCGTCCGTCAACCTGTCCATCACCATTGCAAACAAGAAAGGGCTCAGAGCTGATCCTTGTTGTAATCCCACCTCCACCTTGAACCCATCTGTCATTCCAACTGCACACCTCACCACTGTCACACTTCTGTCATACATATCCTGCACCACTCCTACATACTTCTCTGCAACTCCTGACTTCCTTGTACAATACCACACCTCCTCTCTCAGCACCCTGTCATATGCTTTCTCTAAATCTACAAAGACAGAATGTAACTCCTTCTGGCCTTCTCTATACTTCTCAATCAACATTCTCAAAGCAAACATCATATCTGTAGTACTCTTTCATGGCATGAAACCATACTGCTGCTCAGTATGCATCATATGGTCAGTTACTCACAAAGCAAAACCCTAAAATGAATTCACTCAATATATGTAGCTAAGTTGTGACATGTGGTGCTCAGTTCGCCATTGTGGCGAGGTAGGGCGCAGACTAGCTGTCTCGAATTAGCCTCATTAACTCGGGATAGATTAACTAGTGTCCACAGAGACAGGAACAGAATGAGAATCAGAACCACACAGCTCTCTCTTATACAGACGCTACAGATGTCTTGTTTTGAATTGACGTTTTTGGTGTTTTAAATTGTGTTTTAATAATCGAGCCATTGAACGCTCAACTACCATCTTTGTTTGTGTCTCTACTTGATAAACCCTTGCCACAGTCATGTTAGATTTAATTTGCCAGATGAGTTGCATGTGGCCTGCAGAGATGATCAATTTCTAAAAAGTGAGTTAAATGAATTGCTTCAGAATCGACTTTACTCTTGCGCGGTCTGAAAGAGCCAAGTCTGTTTATAAGAGTCAGATTTCCAACCACTATCAATCGGTGCTGATGTGCTCAGGCCTTGAGATTTTTTTTCTTGTTCCCTCTGGGTCACTTTTGTTGTGGCAATCTATACACCTCTATGCTGATGATGGCACCCTATACCAAACATTCAGATCCAGAAACTTATAGAGTCTAGACCACTAAGAAAGTTATGCTTACATAAAGGGTTGGGTTTCTCATCAATTCTTCAAATCTTAATGAAGAAAAATTGAAGATAGTACATTTTGGCCCCCCATATAACCATAACTGATTCAAAATGAACTTGGCAATCTTTTAAGTCACCTGCAACAAATGTAGGAGTTATCTTTGATGCTGACTTTATCTTTTCGGTTCAGATAGTGGTACAGTCATGTTTTGCTCAATTCAACACATTCCTTACCAGGGGTTTGTACTACTCCCTCCTGGCCCATCAACATACAAATACATACATGAACCAAGGTTTGTGCCCAACCCCTTCCTTCACCCTTCCACTATCCACGGTCTTTATCCTGCATGTGTACACACATGCATATGTATAGTAAATTCACTGGTCTGTTCCCCTAACTGTAGTATTAGGGATTTGTCCTTGAATTTCCTGCTGTTAATGTGCGTAACTTCATTTCATGTACACATATTATATTAATCTTTTAAAATCTATAAGTTTTTTGATACCAACTGTTAGGCTAGCACAGAGAACAACCAGTAATGGAAACCCTGTAGTGGTTCTTTTTAAACAAACTGACATCCTTTTTGGAGAGGGATCTTCCTGTCATAATCCCCCCCCCCCCCGCTTTTTTTTCTCCCCAGTTGTAGTCAGCCAATTACCCCACTCTTCCAAACTGTCCCGGTCGCTGCTCCACCCCCTCTGCCGATCCCGGGAGGGCTGCAGACTACCGCATATCTCCTCCAATTCACATGGAGTCACCAGTTGCTTCTTTTCACCTAACAGTGAGGAGTTTCACCAGGGGGACGTAGCACGTGGGAGGATCACGCTATTCCCCCCAATTCTCCCTCCCCCTCGAACAGGCATCCTGACCCACCAGAGGAGGCGCTAGTGCAGTGACAAGGACACATACCACATCCGGCTTCCCACCCGCAGACATGGCCAATTGTGTCTGTAGGGACAGCCGACCAAGCCGGAGGTAACATGGAGATTCGATCCGGCGATCTCTGAGTTGGCAGGCAATGGAAAAGACCACTACGCTACCTGGAGGCCCACCTTCCTGTTATAATAAGAACATCTTTCTTACAGTGATGACATCATTCATCATCTGACCTGCATGGTTGTGCTCATGGCAAAAGGCAGCTGACTCAGTGGTGTCTTCAGGATGTTTATGAGTGCCATGGACACAAAGACTTTCTGGGCATCCAGGACATTCTTGTCATCAATCAGCACATAAACACCAAACATGGTGAATGCTATCTACAGGGGACACAAAATGCAACAACCTTTTACTAAATTGATCACAGGTTTAAAGTAATATTACAAAGTCTCAAATCTTTTTTTTTCTTTTTTTTTCACCACTCATTGAAGACAAGGTTTTCATGTCATGTCTAATTCATCCACTATGGCATTTTTTACAGTTGCATGTTTGGTGATTCTCAATGAATAAGTTAATGGTTGTGAAAGAGTTGCGATGGAATGACTTTGAGCAACACAATCATGACCCTCTAATCAAGTGACTTTAAAATAGCATTACACTGACCTTGTTTCCATGATATATCAGTTGTATGATATTACATGTATATAAGACATATCTTAACATACCAGGATATGGTTGATACCACTGTCGCTATAATGGAAAAGTAACGCACATCAAGGGTTGTAGTGAGGTGCTGATCACTGGAAGTAGATTTGCAAGTAGGAAAAAAGTGTTGCACACTCTAGCTCCATATGCACTTCTCTTTTGTCACTTCTCTTTTATTTAGATGATGTTTCCGCCCTCAGGCCTTCCTCAAGATCAATAATAATAGTAGGACACAGGCACTGGTATGTTATGTAGGCCACAACCTAGTAACACATCTGATGGTAATTAGACAATCATGTTCCACCATGAGGGTAAGAAAAACAATCAAGAGGCCTTGTTTTTCCCACCCTAATGTTCGAACATGATTGTCTAATCACCATCAGATGTGTTACTAGGTTGTGGACTACATAACATACCAGTGTCTATGTCCTGCTATTATTATCTCTGCCAAGCGGTAGCCTGGAGGGGACTATGTGTTTGGTTGCACGTGTGTGCGGGTTTGTGTCCCTGACATCTTACATTCAGGATCACATTTCAGACGAAAGGCCAGTTAATTGGGGACAGCTTGTCCAATTGGGGACAAAAGCCATCCCCAATTACACCCCAGTGTGTGTGGTTGTCTGTCCACTGCCAATATCGCAAACTACTGGAGCTATCAGCCTAAAATGTATTGTACAAAATTATGACTGTATGACGAAGAACCTCTTGTGGGTGCAGTGATTAAAAACCTTTGAAAAATGTTTGTTCTCGCTATCGCCACTTGATCTCTTCATTCTCTCTCTAGATCGCTTGACCAACGCTGCTCTCTGAAGCTGCCCGCTCCGACTTAACTCTGCACATTCACAAGTTACATCTACGGTTGAGTTAGATTGGGCAGTGAAATGATCAAAACCAAAACATCATGTATTTGGGTATGAGTCTTGAAAGGAAATGAGAAGTTGATCGTATTTCACAAGGCAGCAAATCATTCATTGTGATCTCAACGCAGGACAACTAGAGGAACACTGGATGAACCAAAAATAATTCACCTTATTCACCTTGCCACCATGCGGAAATTCCACAGTCTCCAATGTTAAAACTCTGCTATAAAACTACAATTTCAAGAGTAGGATTAATCACAGTCACAGCTGGAAATCATCTCTGTAGCTACAATAAAACATTTCTCATGGCTGAGCTATGTTTTCCTACGGTTGTATCATGAATGAAAGTCAATCAGCAGAGCAGCCATTTACCTTCATTTCATATCATGAAAACCGCGATGGTTAAACACATTTGATGTCTTTTAATAAGGGCTTTGAAATTGTGATAACCTGAGATCTGCACTCTACTGAGTGCACTCCTCTAGTTGTTGATCTTGAAGAAGGCCTGAGGGCCGAAACATTATCTCAGTAAAAGAGAAATAATGAAAGAGAATTGTATATGGAGCCAGAGTTTGCCACACTTTTTTCCTACTTGGATGCCACTGTCTCACCAGAAAGGTGGAGGAGTTGAAGGAGGCGAGGGAGACTGAGTAGAGGATCTGGGACTTTTTTAGGGCAAGGAGTTCCCTCTCTCTCAGCCCCTGTATCCGGCTTAGGAAGACTGGTTCCCAGCCATAAAACTTAAGGATCTTGATGCCATTCAGGATCTCATTCATTAGCTTGATGCGTCCATCCATGAACATCATCTGGACCTCCTAAGAGCAGAACAGGGGCATTTCCAGGTATAGCATAGGGGGAGTTATAATTAGTGCTCATGAAAGAGGACAGTTTGAATGAATACTGTTGGTATGTGATTCACTCACTGTGTATTCAGTAAAGTCAGGCTACGGTGAACAATAACTGAGGTCTACAACGTTTTGGAACATAAACAATTGCAACTATCTATACTGTACAAGTGCAGGTTTAACTAGTAAACGAGCAATTTATGAGATGACAAAGGATACTAAATATTATAGAACTTTTAAAACAGCACACAATTATTTAGCATTCTAGAGGGAAAATGGTGCCATGAAGTATACAGATTTGTGCATCAACACAACAGCAAAAGTCCTGTACAACAACCCACTTACCCAACCTGTGAAAGATGGCAAAAAATACTTAATTGACCCTGTATTTGAGGGTTCAAATAAGAGAACAAGTACAGATGCTGTACTGGTCTAATGGCTTCTTGAATAAGATGAACACTAAGAGCACTGAAACAACAGACCTGAAGATGCAAACACTAAATAAAACATGTGGTATTGGCTCTTCATGTATTTGTATTGTACTGTATTATTTGTGTACCTGTGCCTCCATGTGTTGGTCTATATGTTCATGAGTACTTGTGTCTGTATATTTACAGATGCACATGAATTCCCTCACCTGCAGTTTACTCCTCATTTTGGCGATGAAGCCATTGAGAGGAAAAATGAGGATGACAGTAGCAATGCCAGCTAAGGCGGAGGGGCCAAGACGCTATGAAATGGACAAAGAAAGAGAGAAGAGACAGAAGAGATTATTGGAGGGAAATCTGAAGGCTAAGTGAAGATCAAGAATCAGACAATCCCTGCTATTCCATTGAGGCAAATTACAATAGTAGTGCGAAGGGGACCATATAGACATTTCTTATTTGTTGCTTAAGCATGAGGATGTAAAGTTGTGCAGATTTGCTCAGATGTGTATCATTCCTGTATTTTCACTACCTGCCAGAGAAAGTAGAGACAGAGGGCAATCTCTATGGGTGCCAACCACACAGCATTGAAGTATACCACAAAGTCCATGAGCTTCTGGGTATCAGCCGACACCAGGTTGACAATCTGTCCCACCGTACACTGACGGCGCGCCGTGTTGTTGATGACTAGAGACTAGGGGAACATTTCATGCAAAAGTTACAAAATACTGTTAGTTTGTGTGCTCTTAAGGTTGCTAATCAGAACCGATGTATTGATATGCTGCGTAGATGCTAAATATATGGATAGATAATGTACTTTATGTCTGTCTCACATGGTTCCTCTTCCTTCCTTCCTTCCTTCCTTCCTTCCTTCCTTCCTTCCTTCCTTCCTTCCTTCCTTCCTTCCTTCCTTCTTTCATTTAACATTTCACTCCCTCCTTCCTTACCTCCTCTTAGACGAACCATGGAGGCATAGCCGAATAGTTACAGCATATATCACATGGCCACATGGTCGCAATGTCATCGGTTTGAAACCAGCCGGCAACATTTGATACATGCCATCCCCTCTCTACCTCCCTGTCTATCTATACCAGGGGTGGCTAACCATGTGCCATGGAGAGCCATGTGTCTGCAGGTTTTCATTCCAGCCGGACTCCACACCAGGTGATTTCACTGATTAGCAGCCCTTCAACCAAAAGAGGAAGAATGTATCAGTGAAATCACCTGGTGTGGAGTCGGGTTGGAATGAAAACCTGCATACACATGGCTCTCCATGGCACATGGTTAGCCACCAATGGTCTATACTGTTGCTGTTGAATAAAGCAGAAAAAAAGACTGTGACTTAGGTCTACACAAGTAAACTCGACTTTACCTGACAATCCATCATTCTTTCCTTTCCTTCCCTTTGACTTCTCTCCTTCGTTCCAGTCCTTTCACATTTTCATTATGCTTTCCCTTTCTTTTGCCTAAAGCCTAGATAGATGTAATCCAACTCTCCCTACCTTCCTGTAAACCAGGCCCATGACAGCGGTTTTGACTCTCATGCCCACAGTGAAACACGAGTACATGTATTGGTGGCTGAAGAGAGATTGCAGGCAGGACATCAGGAACATGAGGAAGGCGTACAGATAGCCCTTCCACAAGAGATCATTCTCCTCTTGCATGAAGCCTAGCAGCAGGCTGTATATGGAAAGAGAGGGGAGAAGAAAATGGATGCTAATTTTCACATTAGCATAGACACATACTCAATGTTTTATATTCATCAAATTTCTGGGTGCAAGGTTTGTAGTTTGCATGACTTCTCCTCACAACTGCACCCAAGGCAACAAAATGATAAGTGCTATAGTATTACAACAAACATGCTGTCAGAGTACTTTTTTTGCCCATTGCCAAACATTAGTGACATTGAGATTTACTTGTGGGACACAGCCAACTGGCCAACATCACTGCAGTATTTCATTACACCTATTAGGTCTATAATGACATCAATTGTAAAGATATTGCGTGCACACACACACACACACGCACGCACGCACGCACGCACGCACGCACGCACGCACGCACGCACGCACGCACGCACACACACACACACACACACACACACACACACACACACACACACACACATATATATATATATATATACACAAACATACAGTTTGGAATTTTCAGATTTATCGGCCGTAATCCACTGACCTGAGCACCTGTGGTATGGTGAACATGAAGGCATCATGGATGATCAGGCAGAAGGTGCCACAGAGGAAATAAGGTCCAAAGGTTCGTGCCAAGGTGCGGAGAAGACAGAGGCCAGAGCTCTGCTCCTGTCTTAGTTTCCTTAGGAGTTGTGTCTGCTCCGTCAGCCTGGTGGTCCCTGTGGAGCTCCAGGAGGCCCCGCTCATGCTATGCTCCTTCCTAGGACATGAGAGTGACATGGTAAACCAGTACATGCAGGCCTCTCAAAAGAACAGAAGGTATCACGATTGGCAATAGGAATGGTTATGTAAGACTGAGGAAAAATATTGATTTCACCGAGTTATCATTATAACCTGTGCCAAATGACAAGACCAACAGTAGCTTTCAAAGTGTTAATCCCAATTTGAAGAAAATATTTTAAAAATTGAAATTATAAGATACAAATTTGGTGCATTTCCATTATTTAGTTTAAAAAAAAAATTAAACAACACCACAGGCAAAAAATGGGGGAGGGTGTATAGGAATCACTTATTACTTGAAAATTGTGTTTCCATCTCTCTTTCTTACATAATCTTTGAACACTACAGTTTTTGGAGGTGCAGAGGTTGTGGGGAGAGTTTGCGGTTGCCCTTGAGTCCACTGCCAGACCATATTGATATTATATCCAGCTTATCTACTGTAGCATTTTTGCTTACAGAGCAGTGTGACTAGACATCGTCTAAAGGTGTGTGTGTGTGTGTGTGGGGGGGGGGGTTACAAATTCATTCATTCATTATTCAAACAGCTTAGCCTTCCTCAGGGTTGCAGGGATGCTGGAGCCTATCCCATCAGTTATTGGGTGGCAGGCAGGGAGACAACCTGGACAGGCCGCCAGTCCATGACAGGGGTGACACACACACACACACACACACAGTCACACCTAGGGACAATTTAGTACAGCCAAGTCACCTGACCTGCATGTCTTTGGACTGTGGGAGGAAACTGGAGCACCCAGAGGAAACCCATGCAGACACGGGGAGAACATGCAAACTCCACACAGAGGACGACTCGGGACGACCCCCAAGGTTGGACTACCCCGGAGCTCGAACCCAGGATCTTCTTGCTGTGAGGCCACCGCACTAACCACTATATATATATATATATATATATATATATATATATATATATATATATATATATATATATATATCAACACAGATACAGGGGGGAAAAAAAGTTTTAATGCATAGCAGTACGGGCCTGTTTCGTGCGTGTCCTGGTGAGACCCAGGACGAGCCAGGCCCGGAGTCAACCCACAGTGCCCAGAACCTCCAGCTGAGGTCACTGAGATCAACAGCCACCCCAGAAACTCCTTCAGTGATGCAACCAGGGAGTAAGATCTGGAAATCTGCAAGTCCTTGATAAATTCACCGGCACCAACCCTGGAGTTTGATGAGAAGGGGCCTAGCTTGAAGGAGCTCCAGGAGGTGGTCAAAAGGCAAGAGCAAGCTCAGCCCCGGAACCAAGTAGGGTACCCTACAAAGTTTATAAGAACTGCCCAAGGCCAGTCCACAGGTTCTAGAGGATCGTAAATTTGATCTGGAGAAGGACCAAGGTTGCTCATCAGTGGAGGTATATGGGAGGGTTGTGGATTCCGAAGGAGGAGTCAAAAAACAATAATCAGTTCAGAACCATCTCACTTCTCAATGTTGAAAGAAAGATATTCTTCAGCATTGTTGCCAGGTGTCTGCCAGACAACCTTCTGAAGAACCCCTACATCAACATTTCTAAAAAGAGGGTTCCTGAAGGTACTGGATCATCTGGAGCACACAGGCATGGTCACCCAACTGATCACAGAGGCCAGGGAGAACAAGGTTGATGTAGTTGTGCTGTGGTTGGACCTCGCAAACACTTATGGATCCATACACTACAAGCTGGTGGCACTGAACCGGCACCACATCCCAGGCAAGTTCAGGGACCACATACTGGACTACTACATCAGCTTCAGCCTAAGGGTCTCCTCTGGATCCACAACATCAGAATGGCACATGCTTGAAAAGGGAATCATCACTGGATGCACCATTTCAGTGATCCTATTTGCGCTTGCCATGAACATGCTAGAGATGTCTGCTGAGGTTGAGTGTAGAGGCCCACTCACCAAGTCTGGCATTTGTCAACGGTTTATCAGGGCCTTTATCAATGACCTGACATGATCTCCACAGTT